>NW_006799956.1:2394652-2450572 GCF_000485575.1 Poecilia formosa
CAGACGGCTTCCCGCGTCCCCCCTGCAATGACACGGTGACCCACCTAGGGGGCGCGCCCCACAGTTTGGGAACCTCTGGTTTATATCAACAGTAACAACGCTATCAACGCTCCAGAAATTAATTTCATGAACTTTAAGATGTGTATTTCACACTTGTTGTGGTTGAAGTACTGACATGTTTTAGGTTAAACGCCCCAGAAGATGAGTGATACCGACGATCGTCAATCCAAAGGTGTTGACAGAGTGCGGGAAGCTGTGGCCTGGCGACCCCTGACCTTTCACACTGGCTCAGACAAGCAGAAGGTCAGGCAGAGGACATGGAGTTGGAAGAGGGAAGTGAATTCTATCCTTCCGTTCCTCCGCGGTCCTGCGTGCATCGACAGCAAGATGAGCTGGACGCCGTTCCAAAATCCACACTCGTTTGGCTGGGAGCAAAGCACCGCGGTCCGGGTGCGTTTCAAAGGAAGTGCTGAGGAAAGCGGGTTTTTTTTTTTTTTTTTTGCACCAGCAACCCCTGCACTTGACTGAGTGTGTGCTTGCTTGCCTGCTGCTGCTGTGCCTTTTGGGCCGTCTCGACCCAACTCAATATCCCTCCGCACCAATATCTGTCATCTGACGGGGCCAAAATGGCTGGCGGCCCACTTGCTTCCCCCTTCTGACGGAGGAGAACTCTACCTCGTCTCGTCTTATTGTAGCGCTCAACAATATTTTATCATTGTCCCCGCACCTCGTAAATATTTGTGCCTCTGCAGAAACGCTGCATGGGATTGAGAGGTTGGAAGGCGAAAAGCAGAGCCTTCGCTCTTGCACTGCCTTTGGTTGAGTCGGTGCCTGTGGAGGCGACAACCTGCTGGTGACAAACGCTAATGCCCCCTTAGAATGCCACAGACTGGAAGAGAGACCGCAAAAAATGAGAGCGCATTCATTTTTCAGAATGCCAGATGCTACAGCACATCGGTGCCTCGCAAGTAAGGGCGCGGAAGGAGCCCGAAAGAGAGACCGAGAGCAGGCCTATGATAAAGAGGAAATGAAAAAGAGAACAGGGGATTTCGTGGCAGTAAGATCTGATGCCGGTCTCCGTTCCACAAAGTTCAACGTTGATGTGCGTAACTCTCTCTCTCTCTCTCTCTCTCTGCAGATGAGAAATCTTGCAGGGTGTGGGTCAGGGGACAGGGCTGAGTTTAGTGTTGGGGGTGGGGTTGGACTGCTGGAGAGAGTGATCTTTTTTTTTCCAGCGGGGTGAAAGGCGGATGGTCATGTGTGCAGAGGCTCATGACAAAAGGGCCTTTTATGTGCAGCGTATGCAGATAGAGGAGGCTCCTTTGTGCACAGATGGAGATCCCATGCCTGGGTCTGCCTGCGGTGCAGAGAGAAGGGAGGGCGGAGAGGATAGAGGAGTGTTGGTGAAGGGAGGAGTGGGGAGGGGAGGGAGGAGTGTCTCTGGCACTGAGTGCCATCACTGTGTCTGGTGGGGGATGGGGTACGGAAAAGGAGAACCGAGCCGTCCTGGTCCTACCAGGTTCGGCTGGGAGGAGGGGCTTCAAGCCTTACTGAGAGGATACAGAAACATGCAACCTGATAGCGGCGTGGCACAGACCTCGAACAAGTGGATCGGAGGTCAGACATTGTTGGCGAGTAATCGCCACCGGCGTTCGATGTTGACAGGTTTGGAAAATGTGGTTCATCACTGACAAGGTGAGGGAGTTGAAAAGGCCACACACAGCAGCTCTCAAAAGTAAACACATGTTAAGCTTTCATACTATGAAAAGATGACCGTGATAAATAATTTGAAAACATTTTCTACATATAAAGTACTGGTGCACCCGTTGCAATTTTCTGACTGATCACCGATCTCACCTGCTGGTTCAGATTTTGGCCAATGCCAATTTTTGGGGGCTGTACTGTTGCTAAATATAGCGAGAAAACCTCTGAATTGGCAACAGTGTCATGACGATTGTTAACTGCAAATGTGCAGAAATGACCTGGTGGGTCGGTCCGTCAGTCAAACAGTGGTTGATTTTCAGACCATTGCCGAGGTAGATAAGATCAGTTCCACATGTAAGCATCAACCAATCACTGATCTCCCAAAATTAAAGAAATCAGCGCACCCCTAACAAAGTGAAATCAATACTACACAAATGAAGTGAAAATCCAGAAGTAATATTGCTGCATGGTAGTGTAAATCCTTAAGCTGATACTTTGTTGATGTACCAGCATTCAGTCTCCTTGGCAACTGCTATCAATTGTAATGAATCTGAATTACCTGAAATAAAGTTCAGCTTGACATGAGCCATTTAGCAAGAGGTTACAAAAGACCGGAAGGACCTCATCATGCAAAAAGACATAAACCTGAACATTTGGGCCCCAGTTCCATGAAGTACAAGTGACACAAGAACAACACTGCAAATCACCAAAAGGTGAAATATACCGGTTGCAGCGCCACCCTCTGTGGTTACTTTACGTCACATGGGTTTCTTCGTCTAGGTAGGTTCAAATGTCAGTTTTCTTTGGTCCAACAGGTCTCTGCTGGAAAGCTGAAGATAAAAAAAGGATTAAATTTTTCGGCATCCAAGCCCAAAAAGAAAAGAAGAAAAGAAAAGAATGACACTTTGTGAGATTAGAAAGTTTTAGAATGGAAAAGGTAGAGTCCAGAACTGAATTTGACAGGAAATCCATGGGGTTACCTGAAGAAGGCGGTGGATAAGAGCAAGATCTGGAGATCTTATGTAAGGTACAGCGGACAAATATTTAAAAATGAGTGATGTCTAGAGACTCCTACCTAAGGAGACCAAATGCTGAAACTGAATCAAAATGTGCTGGTTGTCCCTGAGCATCTCTGAGTTTCCCTTAGACGGACTAGTGATCTGTTTATGGACTGGGATCCGTGTCCCCCGCCTCTTGCTTGGTGGCGACTGGAGATATCTCCCCTCACACACATAGAACGGCGTGTTTAGATAATGGATTCAATATTCTAATTTTTACATCACAAAAACCTGACATTAGTAGAGATGTGTACCATATTTTAGCAAGCAAGAGAAGAAAAAGTCAAGTTCAATGTTAGACTTTCCCAGTTTGTACCACACTCTTTTCTAAGTCGTTTTACGGTGAATCGTTGTTCTAAATGTTATCCTTGTATTTATTTAGTCAAGTGACAAACATTTCAAATGTTCCATCCTGGTGACCTTTCCACAATGAGAGACTGAGACTCTCCTCTGTGCTAAGATGATGTCACGCCCTTTGAAGCAGCATGTCTTCAAGACCAGGAAGCCACAACATTCAGGGAGGAGATTCTTATCCTGCGTGAGAATCCACTGACCGATCACTTAACAGAAACCTCCAAATATAATGGTGACACTGACAAACCAATGAGTCAGCAGTATTGGGTCACTTGAAAAAGATGAGTTCAACAAAATTTATGTAGAAAACTAACCATCTTTGCAGTTTTAGAACCAAAGAAGAGGTTTTAAAAAATGCTAAGCTTTGTCGACTGGTGAGTAACCAAGGATGGATTTGACTTTTTAAAACAGGACTTCATCTAGGATAGTCATAACTGGAGGCTAAACTTCAGCTGCCAACTTCATAGAAACTATGTAAAAAAACAAAACTGGAATTCATTTTTTCACACTAAAATAAAATGGCAAACGAATAAATCCAATTTAATTTTGACAAATTCAAGTAATTTACGGGAAGCTGCACTACCCAAAATGCTACCACCCAAAAAATTTACAAGTAAAGTTCCTATTTAACAAACCGAAATCAAGCTAACTGCATGCTAATCTTCTGAAGTCAGGCATCCGGTAGATGAGAAATATCGATTTCTAATATTGAGTGACCTCACACCCAGGGTTTCCTCCTGTGTATTATAAGCCTGGCAGGCCAGCAGGCTCTATTTCTGCCCTCACCAGGCTAAGCATTGCTCATTTTTTGTAAGATTTTTTTAAAATGTTCATATTTTTAAGTCCTTATAGCTGGTGTTCAGATATTAATATTCCAATATTCTAATAACACATAATTATCAAGTGATATTTTCAAATTTCATGTGAACTTTAAAAATGTTTTTAACTCAAAAACACAATGGGCCGCTGGATGAACGACTGGCTGCCCTAGCACCCAGCCACTGGACTTAGCAGGTTTTCTGGGGAAAATTTTGCACAGCACAAGATTTGCTTGATCATTGATTGGTTCAGTCCATCAGACAAGACAATATTTAGTTCACAAGCAAAACGCAAGAAAAGATTTTGAGAAAAGGTGTCCCTCCCAGGAATACCGACTTAAAAAATCCCACTTCAGGAAGCAGTATTGTGATTTTCTATAAATGATATGTAAACAGTGGGTCCCACATTGCACACAGAAGACAGGCTCTATGTTAAATCATGGCTTCCTAGGAACATGTTTCTGCACCAAAAGCTTTGCCACGGTAAGATATGGAGTTGATTTAGAAAATGTTCACAACTTGTTAGTTTCCATAGCAACATATCCCACCCTAATGATCACATCAAAGGTCAAAGAAAATGAATTCATTAATGTCAGTGAGAGGAAAGCGGAAAGAGGTCTTCTGTTGTTTTCCAGGTAATGAGCCAAAGTCATAACAACTTCACCAAACACAAGACAGAGCGGCGAATCCTGATGCAGTCGCTGCTCCGGTTTCATCCGGCCACACGCTGAAGTGTCTTTGGGCAAAATACGGAGCCCCACACTGCTCCCATTTCACATTGGTTTCTGCACCATGGAGGGAGAAGCACTATCTGTTTGAAGCTAATACGTTCAAATGCATCACTAAAACGAGAAAAAAAAAAGTGATTTCAAAATTCTGCTCGCATGAAAACATTTTAGCCAAAATAAGACAAAATACAGACTGAATCAGTAACACTTTAGGGCTGAAGCGATTAATTGTGATGAATCACTGAAATAATCGCTAACTAATTTAGCAATCAATTAATTACTCCTCAAGTGGCATAGTTTTAGCTTCACCTAATTTACATTCTGTAAAAATAAAAAAATTATGAAAATCTTCCATTTAGCATCTTTTGCTATCCAATTGGTTAATCCCAAAAATATAACTGACAGATTAGCCCTACACTGTATTGATCATGTATCATCACATGTTGACGTTTATGTACCCTTTTAGCTACAAATGCATCCTTTGGTTAAAATGATAAATCACACAACAAAGTAATTATTTGTTCATTTGCATCTTTTAATGCATTTCTAATATTGTTTAAAAAAAAAAAACTTGGGATGAAACAAAAAAATCTGCAGAATGTGACAATTTTTATCAGTTTAATTGATTAGTCATCAGAATAATCGATTATTAAAATAACTGTTAATTGCAGCCCTACAACGCTTAAGGAACGATTTTCTTTTGTAGTTATTTCCAAGGTGAATACTTGTGATCTAAAAAACTGCCTCCTAGATTACAGAAATTAAAAGTTTGCACAAAAACATTTTAGCCACACAAAATGTGACTACACTGTTAAATCTATTCCATTTGTTTCTTTGGCACTTCATGGTTTGCTACCTTATACTTTATAGGTATAAACACATTTTATTAAATTCTCTCAATATACACTGCACTTAAAAACTGCAGGCCAAGTGTCCCCTGTAGCATTCATTAATAATAATAATAATAATAATAATAAATTAAAATCTAAGCAGCAGTAAAAAGAAAAAATCCTGCTGTAACTATCCATTTTTGAAGTGTATGTTCACTTGAAAACTTTAGCTAAATCAAATTTGGTCTTTCAATCAACGCCTTGCGCCCTGCTAAAGCTTTCTGATTAAAATTAGCTTTGCTTATTTACCTTTAAGCTACTGTTACTCGGCAACCAGTGAGATAAAGCAGGATCATCTTGACTAACTGGATGTCAGGTGGCCGTCATCGTACAGCATCCTGAGAGAAAGTAAATGTGAGGATGAGTTTGATCCTACATGATTCACAAGCAGCAACGTCCAAGTTTCTAATTTTAGACTGATCTGATTTAACTTTCTCTTCACTTTGCTACAAGAGATCTTTCATTACTTGTGGTAAAAACAAAGATGACTGAGTGATTTGCATTTCAAACGGATAAAAATGATGTAGGCCTGGCATCTGTATTTGTCATGTTCTGGTTCAGTTCAGTGATTCGCCAAATTTGACATATTTAACTTTAAGTAAGTGGTTTCCTGATGAAGGCCATTTCAAAACATGTGGTGTTTTTTCAAGACACTTATTTGTGTTTACGGATCTTTGAATGTACAGTCATAGCCACGCTTTTTTTTAAATGCTTTTTTTTATGCTTTTTTTTAAATGCTTTTTTTTTAAATAATTTCTTTTACTGTTATAAATACCATCACAAAATCTTAAGTTCCCCCCATTTCACACTTTTCACGCATTTAAGATGTTTGAACGAATCCACAGTGACTTTTATGTTTGATTATGCTGAAAAATGCTCAGGATTTCTTTATTTTTTGTAATCACAGCATCTTAACATAAATTCGCAGCAGCAGACATTTGTCATCAAGTGTTGATTTGAAGTCCTCTGGATTGTTCAGTGTCTTAAACTACATTTTTAAAATGTCTTTAAATCTGTGCTAAAGTTTTATTTATGGATTTTAAAGACAGATTTTGTTTTTCTGCAGGGGTTCCCCTCAAACGACTACCATTAACGGGTCGTTTCTCAGCTGAAGCTCTGAGCCGACACCAAGCCACAACAAGTTTTCTGAAGTGTTTTTTTTTTTTACTTATCTTTCCTGGAAAAGAAACAAAAGAAACAATCTTTTTACCGTGTGACCTCCTGTACAGGGAGGAAATGCAGACTTACTGGCATTGTCCGGATATTCTGGGCTATTTTGTTACAAATTGGATTAAAGAGATGTTTTAAAACGATTTCTTAGAAGTTGATGTCAGTGCTCTGTGTATTACCCACAGTAAAAACTGCTGAGAGTCGCCGATGTGGCAAAACAGAGAAAACAAACAAAACTAATTAGCTGAAAAGTTGGGCCGGTCCAAAATCACAATTCTGTAATTTTAAAAAATAAAATAAAATCACAAATATAGTCCCTTAATCGACATTGTCCTGTTGAGGGAATTCCTGAATGGTTCAAACCCCACAGGGGATGGATAAAGTGTTTGGGATTTGACTAGGCCCAGTCTCTGGTGGATTCTCTGGATTGTTTTGGATTCATTGTCCAGTTTAGCTTAAAATCTTCTTTCTTCTTTCACGTTCTCCATGATTACCTTCTAAAACACAATAGAGTCCAGTGTGGACCTCATCGTGGTCACCAGACCCGGTCCTGCCGCAGCAAAGCATTCCCACATCATCACCCTTCCACGACACACCACAGAAAGTATCAGACGCAAATAAATGCTGTGTAAAAATAAAATTCCTAAATAGCATCTACTTAAACGGCCGTGAAATTCTCTATTATACACCGCTTTACTGTTACATCAGACAGTTCCTCTGTCAAGTCACACTTTCCATTATTGTTAGGTAAACACAGACTAACACGGTCTTCATCGCAATTTTCACTGAGGTTAAAAAAAAAAGTGTATTGTAAAAATGAGGCCAGTGTTAAGGGTTGTAATTTGTTGGAATGAAGATTACTTTTTAAATTATTATTATTATTATTATTATTATTATTATTATTTTGATTGACAAAACAACCTCAAACTAACCCAAACCCCACTTAAAAAAAATAAAAATATGAAAATACCTTACAAAGAAAATGCAAGAAACTTGCATGGTTGGCAGATCGTGTTTCATTCAGCTAATCGTTATCGCGACGTCCCGACTGATTGTGTACATAATCTTCTTGCAAGAAGAAAAGTGGTGTCAACAGCTGACGTTCTTGTGGGTCACCATGGAGACCCGTGTGCGGTACGTGGCATTCAGTTGTGAAAGAATTGTCCATAAACTTGAGTCCATCTGGCCATGAGAAATCAAAAGTAGCCACAACACTTCACGTTTTTCAAGTTTGATCACATTGCAGACATTCTTGTATCTTACTGAGATTTTATGTCGCAATGTAGGGCATGAATATAAAACAAGTGGAAAAGTTCAGGGATAAAGTTTCAGAGATGTTTAAAGCAGCATTAGGGTGAAAAAAATAATATCCCAAGCTTTGGAAATCTGAAACCACACCGGGAAAAGTGAGCAATAATCAGAGAAGCAGCCAAAAGGCTCAATGGTTACTCTGGAGGCGCTGCAGAGATCAAGAGCTCAGGTGGGAGAATCTCTCACCAATCTCTCAGAGTATACTGCTGATACTCTGAATCCATAGCTGAAAGAAAGTCCTAAAAAGTTCTGCTTGCAGTCATGTAACATGCAAACTAAGGGAAAAGACAGATTCTTGACAATCTACAGGGATATTCAAGGGGTGTAAATGGTTTTTTAAAGTTTCTGTAAATGTGGATCTTCTAAGCATCAACACGTTTCCATTCCAAGCTATTTTTTCCCCCACATGTTCCAATGTATGTAAAACAGAAACATTGGGAAACATTCGCTCTCAATCACATGGTTTAAAATTATTGTTTGACAAGCAGAAGTTTGCTATACTTCATGTCTGTTTCTTTAGTTTTATGCTCATTCAGCTAATGAATGATTGAATGTATTGATTAAATGAAATAAATACATAAAATGATCTTTGCAGGATTTACTTTTAGTCACTTGTTGGTAGAAATAATATCAATACAACATACACTTTAGCTCAGCGACTTAAGACATACTGTAAAATAATGATGAGGTGCTGGGATATAGAAAGCGCGAGGCAGACAAATGAATAATGGAGATGACAGTCAGTGGTAAAACTCTATCATGTTCGATAGCCGCCTGTCTCAGCTGACCTGTAAAATCTTTGAGACTGGAACAAATGCAAATAGCTCTGACTTGCTCGCAACAAAACAAAACAAACAAAAAAAAAACTCCTGAAGGCTTTTCAAGTGAGCTTATTCTGACAATGGTGCAGTGCCCTGAGCGGGGTGAATGTACGGTCTGGGCCTTGAATGGTACAATGTGTGAGAGCCGCGAGGGGGGAAGCTGTGGAGTGAAGGCTCAGGGACCCCTCCGGCTGCCTACCACCGAGCAGAGCATCGGCTGCCAACACAATAACAAAGCTGACCACCGCAACTCGCAATAGCTGGAAAACACAAACGATGCAGTCACTAGCGTGGTCACGCCACGGACGAATGTTTAATACATCTGTAGTGTATAGCTAATGAAAATAGATGTCACGTATTTTCAAAAGCAGATTAATTTGTCCATAAAGTTGTTTTTAAGAAGGTGATTATGGAAAATTGACTTTTTTGAGCTTTACATCATCCAACAGTGTTATTCTCTCATCAAACACATAATGTTGCTTTGACTCTTTCATCCATGGTTGAAAAATCCTTAAAGGGGAAGTATTGTGTGTTTTCTACGATATGACTAGAAAAGACATCTGTCTCTTTAAGAAGCTCCTGTTCTTTCTAATACTCTTCTGTAGGAAGTAGCTCCTCTATTAACCCTTTAACAACGTTTTTACCAACGTTTCACTGAGAAGTATTTTGCATTTTGAGCTCAGCAGACGCTCAGTTCCACCAGGTGTTTGCTAATTGCTGCTAGCTAGTCTGAAGGAGCTGAGAGTGGTAGTCACGAGGGAGGGATGCTCTGTGAGGCGGAAGCTTGGAAACTGCAGCTCTAAGGAGGCGCTTTGCAGAGCTCAATGGTTGTTAAGGGAGATTCAAGGACTTCTCAAACATGCATGAAAGAATCACTCCAGATATGTTTTTGAAGAGGGAATAACTTTAGAACATGACGTAGACCTCAGAAAAGTTGATTTTACCTTTAATCTCCCGTGGCAACCATTCGGGGGTGCTTCAGCGCCCGTTCATACAATGCGCCGCCTACTTACCCAAAGCTCAGCCTCGCCACTTCAGCGCTCGCTCTCAGAGCTCCTTCAGACTAGAGGCAGCAGTAATTAAACACCTGGTGGAACTGAGCATCTGCTGAGCTTCTAAGAACGATTATAAACGGCATCAGTGGGCGGCACTGAGAAGCACTGTTGTGATGATTTGCTAAAGTGTGTGTCGGGAAGGTAGGAGGTTCTTAAAGAGACACCGGTCAATTTCAAAGTGCCAGACTTGACTTGACTATGATTAAATTTTTTAAAGTTATTTTTGATACATACAGCATTTAATAACAACTGAAGTTACTTAATTATGCTGTAAAATACATAATGTCTTCCCTTTAAGCTACTAAGATAGTGTTGCCTTTAGTCTCATCTGGAGATCCACCAAACAGGCTGATACCAAAATTAGAGGTCTGACCCAATCAGCTGACTGATATATACTTTTTTTCATGCTCCAGACTGTAACTCGTGTATGTTTGCCAGTTACTTCATAGATGTAGGTTTGAATTCAGCAGGAAAGGAAGATTTTTCTCATATGTGGATATTTTGCATCTCTAGTCTAGTCAGGTAAACATTTAGATCTAAAGAAAGGGGTTTTATATCCACAACAATCATTTGAAATGCACTTGACGATAAACCAGAGCTTTGTTGAAGTTACCAAATGTCTACAATCTTATTTAACATTTTTCATTTGCACTGAAGATCAACATGGCCCTTCGTTCATCCTGTGCAGTGCATATAGTCATCGCTTCTCAAGTTTATTCATGAGCCAGGAAGGTTTTGGCGATATCTCTTTAAAAGAGGGCTGGAACCCACGGCTGTGAGAGCCCTCTCACGTCCACTTTCAAACTTCATTTTTCAGCTTTTTGAAAAGATCTTCAGAGGCACTCTATGGATGTGTGGAAGGCACTCTCATCAGCTTCCAAATTTCCCAGCATGCCACATTGCAGGGGGTAGCTTTGTTCCCAAAGTTAACTGAGAAGTTGCCCTCCGGAGCCTGACTCAAAGCCCTTCTACCCTCTCACTCACGCAGACTTTTAGATGATAAATGTTATTTGTGTGCAATCTCACTTTTATCTCAGATGTTTTATTGGCAGATCCCAATTTTCTGTGTCTGTTCTAGCTCTAGAGTCTTTGACAGCTTTTGATGCTTTACTAGAATTTAAGCTGTGATTGAAAAAAATAAATAAATAAATAAAAACAAAACAAAAAAAAAAAAGAAACCCTTTCCTTTCCATGACGCTTCATGAATTTGATTTTATCTGCTTTATTCAGCTTTCCGGATTCTCAAGCTAAATCACTGGAATTAAAGACACATTCAACAAATGCATGATCAAAGCCACTTAATAGCTTGAAATGGGACCCATTTTCTGCGATGAACAACTAAATTATACTTAATCCTAATGCCATGGAAACAGCTCAGACCCCTTTTTGCTTCAAAGTGGATACTTCAGCTGCACTGGCTGACATGCGAGGGACAGTGCAGGGTGCCTGCAGCATCTGGTGGACACCTACAAGACTGCAAGTCTCTGGAAGGTTTATGGGAGACTTCAAGAGTCGGATAAGACACTAAAAAATGTGAGCCACGGGGTATTTATCTGGAGCTCCGGAGCCATGTAGAGTATTTAACCTAAGCTCTCGGAGGTGGACGCAAAGCCAACATAAATTAAGGCTGATATTCAACAAATGGTAATAAAATGTCAACAACAATGTGCTCAGCTCAAGAACAGTCTCTTCGTCTGGGCTGCAAATGAAATCCTGCCAAGAACTGTTGGGATTCGTGAAATAACGACGACAAAGCAAAAGCGACGTCTGCTTTTTAGGTGTGCCTCTTCTTCGCTTGTTGCCCAAACGGAGCTGGCAAGGAAAGATGATAGCTGAGAGCACTTAGAAAAAGTACCGAGGAAACCTTTGCTTTTTTATTTTGAGTGCATTTTGGGTATTTAGTAAAAAATAAGAAACCACGACAGATAAAAGATGCTTAATATCTAGGCTAGTTAACTTTTAGTTGCTAACAAGGCTAAGGAAAGCAAATGCTTTGGAGTTCTCAACTAAAGGGTTATTTTAACGCAACATTTGACTACTTCTAATTAAAAATCTAAAACAATTTGGGTGGCCAAACCTGATCTAGATCATTTTATGTCTGTAATGACGGGCACAATGTTCTTGATCTGATAATCTGGTTCAAGTTGTACATTGTTTGTTTTTAAAATAAAGTCAAATATCTAATTATTGGACAACTTTTAGTGTACATGTTTACTGAGCAGACAAATGAAAAAAAAAAAAAGATTTTCTCACGTTACTTATCCATTTATATCTATTAAAATGAGGATAACAACTCAAAACACAATGTAATGTGAAATTTTCTCACATTACTTAGTTACATATTGTTTTCTCAATAGTTTTTTGTAAACTTATTTACTACTTGTTGTTTCATCCCAATGATCTTGGCAATTTGAACATTTCTACATCACCGAGTCAGTCCCATTTTACATAAGGAACACAAACTTTAAAATACGTAAATAAATACACGTCTCCTGATGCGCTTGAATCCAATAAGCGTTCACGTTTTTACAGATTGGCGATAGAAAATATGCTTTAAATCGATGATGTAATCACTTGCCAAATCATTTAGCAACAAATTTATACCTTATTGTTACTGCGTTCAACTTTTCTAGATGAAGAGTGTGCTTCAAAAAACTTCATGTACTTTCATTTTTATTGCCGAGTAAAGTAGGGATAAATGTTTTTTTGTTTTTTTATTAACATTAATGAGGTTTTGTAATGATGGCGTTGACAGGTAAAGGTAATCCAAGCCCATCAGAACCAGAAAACATCTGAGTGTTGGATGCCCTTTCACTTACAAGAGCTAATCACTTGAAGTGAGCCTGATCACAAAGGAACAGTCAGTGACACCAGAATAATTAGGCTGCACAAGTCTAATCCTTCACACAGCACTTAGGATGGTTTTAAAGGCCACAAGGGCAAACTGCAGAGCTCCCCTAACTGTTAGGGCGAAGTCTGGTCCATTTTACCGTCACTTGGGTGCAGGCCTGATTGCTAAAGATCAGGGAAAGTAATCCCTGGAGTCTGTCCACTAAACCAGCTCTGCCCCTGTAACCATGGCAGCAGACAGGTAGTGTCTGGGTCACAGGGCAAACATGACCTGATCCAACACCAACCTGGAGTGAATTTTCATCTATTCATTTATACGTAGCCTGTTATAAAAATGGAGCCTCGCATGCAAAACGCCATCACACGACACTGCAGTCGGCTGGAGCGCCGAGCGTACGAGGCACAATTTTAGCTAATAACCACCTGATCAGTCCGTCATGAACTTGACTTTAAGACATAATTTCTAACCTTTATGAACCATAGAGATGGGAAAAAAAACAACACTATTTAATCACACATGGTCCAAATTACACAGACAGGCTAAAACGCATGAACATCCCAACAAATTACAGAGAAACTACAGGTAAGGTGAGGTCCTGGAATTGATATTTCTCATTTTTGCTTCACTTTGCAGTGAAACAGTCCCTCAGCAGGATGCTGCCACTACCATGGTAGGAAGATGGTAGAGTTTTTAGGTTTGAAAACCTCATCTTGGTGCTTTAAGACAAACTTTATCATTTTAGTCAGTCTTTGTAACACAAAGGTCAAACCTTTTGACTGCTCATAAAATGTGTGTCTAAAATACATGTGGTTTGTTCATGTGAGCAGCTGGAAATCTTGAACCGCTTTTGGGGGTTTTTCTGAAGGCGAGAGCAAAGGTGAGATGACGATCTAAAGCACACATCAAAATGTTTCTTTTGGGATGGACAAAGCAGGCTAACATTCAAGTCCTGGAAAGGCCCCAACAAAAATGGCAGCATAAATTTGGAGTAGTGAACTCAAAGAGTAGTACTATTTTAACACACTTTTACTCAAGCAAAGGTAAAAAGAGGCATCCAATTATTCATGGAAAGGTATAAAAAAAGTATTCGGCTTGAACGTTATTGTAAATTCAGATTCAATATTTTACAACCTCATCAGAAAGACTAAAAATATCAGATTATGCACAAATGCTGATATTTTGATGACTAAAGTGAAGGCATTAACCCAAAATTATATCCAAATAAATAACTTAATTACAAAATAAAAGCAAGGCAAATAGAAAACTTCTGGATCTAGCACTTATAGTCGATTATGTATATACTTTAGATGATAAAATAGGGTAGATTACTTCCAGTGACAATATATTGTCTTCACTTGATCTAAAAATGGCACAAAAAGCTCAGCAGACACAATAACATTAGAACAACAAAGCTAGCGTACAAGCAAGACAACTCAATTTAACTGCATCTGATGTATTTTTGGTTAAAATGTTTGTTCTTCATTCAGTGAAGTTACTTAAAGTGAGTGGAGTATCCACTCAATAAGAGTAGCAAGGGCCACGTTACTTCAAAATAACGTGACCCAACTAAAAGTAAAAAGTATGGAGCAGTTTGTCCAAAATGTTGCTCACGTAAATGTAGCTGAGTAAATGCAACTCTGGACAGGACCTTGATCATGACCACAAATAACGTACTAAAAAACATTTATTTAAATACTACAGGGGTGTATGTATATAATTGAGCCTGTATGTAAAACTTAAACCATGTACTGATGAGAAAAAAAGAGAAAAAATATCTTAGAACATACACACCCCATAATCCACCAGTTTAGAACATACAAATTCAATAGTATTGCAAAAACACAAATTATCCAGTAGGATTTTTCTCTCCTAACTAAAAATGTCGAAAAATAAAAAATAAAAAGTAAAAAAAAGAAGAAGAAATGGTCAGCTCTGTCTTGCCCTTTTCGAGGGAAGCACATGATATCCTCCTGGCCTTTTTTCAGCTCTCCGTCTCTCTTTGCAGTTGCTATGAGACACTCAAGCTGAAGCCAAGGCTTCCACAATTCATTACTGGAGGAACAAAAGCCAAAGCACTGGACAAAGCAAGGCAGAGCAACTCAAACCAGCTCCCACTTAACACACACATCACACCTCTTAGTGGTGTGCTGACGTACAAACGCCCAGTTCAAGACGACTCCTTTATTTGCCAGGTTCTGATTTTTCCATGCCAGGGGTTTGGTTGGAGAAAACGCTCCAGACGTCAACAGGTTGAAGATTCTCATTACCTGGCTTTGCACGTACACTTCGAACGGGACTGAAAAGTCGACGCCGGCTCGGCTAAACTGTGGTGAAACACGCAGCCTTTCAGATGCGCCAGAGACTCAACCGGGCTCCAAAAGGCAAAACCATGCGCAACATCACCTGTCTCCGGCTTTCCACCGGCTCTGCCTCGCCAAATCATGAAACATCTCTTTTCCCCGCAGCCAATCAGATCGCAATTGCTGGCTGTTCTCAAGCAAAGAACGAAAGGGGAAGACCAATGAATGATGGCCCTCCTCCTTCCTTCCCTCCCCTCCTGGCCCCCCCACCACACCGCCCCACTAATATCCTACACACACGATGACAATCACTGTTTGAGAAATGCCAACAGACGGGGCAATCAGTCATTGTAATTAGGCCCGCTGCCGTTCCCAAGCCTTCATATTTCAGGCCGGAGCTGGAGGACGTAGGTAGCGAATCGCCCCCCCCGCCCCCAAAACCCCACAGCTGCCGCCCTGCCACAGCCCTCCGCCGGCTCGGCCCGGACCCCGGAGCAGGCCACTCCCTGCGACGAGGAGGGGGATGGAGGGGGCTGCAAAATTATAAGGGGAGCTGGCTGGCTGACTACATAATTACTGCCCCCCTACCTCTCCCCCAGCACCCCAGTCCCACTGCTTCTTTCTTTCTTTTCACTGCACGGTAGAGTTTCTTTCTTCAAAACTGCACAAGAGCAGAAGCCTAGCCTCTGACAATTGCCTTCACAAAAAAGATGGCGTTGCTGGTCGTTATCTAAAAGCATTACATTAAAATTGGGTTCACATTGTTGTTGTTTTTTTACCAATGTGATTTTCTTTTGAGTTCACGGAAAGCACCAATCGAAGAACTCGCCTGTGCTTTTCTTGCTGTGGCTCTCTCTGGAGTCAACAGCTAAACAGGAAATGATCACGGTATTTCGAAGGGGTTTATTTTATTTGCTCACAGACAAGGACTCCGAATCTGGCTCGGTTCGCCGTATAGGACCTGAAGTTTTCTTGGCAGGGAACCGGAGGAGTGCAAGTTCAGCCAAAATAGACAATAAAGCAGAATGGAGGAACATGCCAAATTGCCGGGGCAATTCAGTGCAGAGGCTCATTTTTCCAAAATGATTCATGCTGGAAAGAAAAAGCATTGCCCTGTCCTCGGATGAACTCGGCGCGCTCTCCGTCGGTTTTTTACATGGAAGCCGTGGAGAGGGGCGGGGGGGCGGGGGGAGGGGGGGGTGAAGGAGGGCGACGACACAGGAGCGAGCTCGGTTGCACAGACAGGCGTGTGCACGCGCACGCACATGACCACATGGCCATTAGAGCGCATGCTTTGCCCACTGTGGAATTAGGTAATGTTCATAAAAGCCCACCAAATACCCCAAACAAACGCACACAAACACACACACAGCCTGTAAAAAACGCAAAACATTGTACCGTCAGGAGATACAGGCGAAAAAATAAAATAAAAAAAGGAAGGAAAAGTAAAAGATGAGTGTCATTTTTTATGATGGAAAAAAAATGTTCCTCACTTTGGTGAATCAGCAGTAAAGTAGACGTGGGCGAATCAATACAAAATATTGATAACATTGATAGCAGTATCGGATTGACACTAGTGTGGTAAAGGTTGATACTTTTTTGAACTTTATCTAAAAAAAAAAAAAAAGAAAAGAAAATAGAAAGATTTTAGTTTGATTTATACTCAAATGATAATTGTTTGTACTTTATTTTGGAGGAAAAAGAATGCTCTTTGCTTTTTGATTGTTTCCGTTTATCATAATATTTTATTAAAGTGTTTGGTAGACACCTGTACACTTTGTCGAAATTCTGTCGAAGGTTTGAACAAAGTAATTCAAAGGAAACAAAAAAACAAAACACAGAAACTGTCTTCGGAAGATTCCTGCCAGAGTCTATCTGTGTGTGATTTAATCTGAGTCTGCACCCAGCTGTTCTTTAAAGGCTTCAGAGTTTTTATTGGAGAGCTTTAATGAACAACCAGCAGCAGGAAGAGCGATGAACTCGGCAGAGGGGTCACAGATGAAGTTGCAGTTGTGAGGCTTAGGTTATGAAACAATATCCCAAACTTTGAACATCTTGCAGGCCATCGAACCCAAACTGACAGCACTGAGAAAAGCGAGTCTTAAAAAAAAAGAAGTAGCCAGGAGGAGCATGTCCACTTAGGAGGAGCTGCTGAGATCCGACGCTCAGGTGGAAGCATGCGGAGAAGCTTGTTACAAATGGGAATGTTTATTAAGAGCCATTTTTGCATTTGTAGGGCTATAAATGCTTTTATCCAAGAAAGAAGTAATGAAAAGTTCTTACTGTTCTTATTTAGTACCATAAAATATTGTGATAAAGCTTTAGGTCCATGTCGCCCACCTCTATTGTCATGGCAATGTGAGTTTGTGCAATATTCACATCGGAAAGGACTGTTTGGAGTGGAGTTGTCTAATACTGTATATTCCAGTCGTTGTGAACTTGCACATTACATGCTTATGTAATATTAAAGCTGGCTAAACAAAGCATTATGGGAGCAGATGTTCTCACTGGACACAAATGACACTGCCCAAAATGCTTAAGGTCGCTGACTGAAGCACCGATGAGGACAGAGAAGAGATGCATGTTGAACAAGGCAATCTTACCAGACGGGACCAAAATCACACGTTTTACCTTATGTGTGTTGGAAAACATAAACAGGAAGAGCTACAACTGAATAGTTTGAATCAAATCATGTTTGAACGGCCTAGTCAAAGTCCAGACCAATAACCAATCGACATACAAGTCAAGACTCACAGAAACTCCATTTAACCCAACTGAGTTATTATGCAAAGCTGAAAATGATCATGACGACATTTAAATAACGACTAAGAGAAATATTATATTCTCACAACTGTAAAATGTGTTTTTGCTCTTTTTCACATTCCCATTATGCACCACTTTGAGTTACTGAAGCTATGCACTGAAGCTTGTGGCTGTAACGTAATAAAATGGAAAAAAAAATCACTTTGAAAGGTCCTGTATCACTAAATAAATACACTAATAATATTTATTTATATTCTAACACATTAAAATAGTAGCCAATTTTAAAATTAAGCAGTACAAGTCCACAAAGCACGTTTCTTGCAACTCAGGACAGTGCAGCTCACTTTTCAAGTAAGCGCCAAGTAAAATTAGATCATGCTAACATCAGGCATTAAGTTACATGGAAAGGATAAAAGCCATTTGCATGATACTGTCAGAGGCTTTAATGCACCCGTAACTGCACTGCTTGTAATGACAGCAGACACGCTGCAGTAGGAAATTTTCAGAGGTCGCTTTGTTGGAGCAAAAATAATTATCTTGAAATTGTCTTAAAATGAGGAGGAGGTCGAGGGGACGCACAGAAAACCTGGCTACGCCATCTCTGACCTCCGAAGACGTGGCAGAGTGAAGTCATTTCACTCTCGGAGAAAAATCATCATGCCAGTGTTTGTAATCCTGCTTTTCTGCCTCCTGCTTATTGTCAGAAATAAATATTTGTTGCTAGAATGTAATTAAAGTTGACTCAATGTTCCTTTAGTGAACTGAAGCCTCTCATTTTCGGCGCAGTTTGGAAAGCAAACGCAAATCGCTGCAGAAAACAATGAGGACGTGCACGGAGGTAGGTGTGCTTCATCACCGGAGGAAAAGCCACGTCGACCGAATCACTGCGGGAGATTACAGAGGCAATTCTATCGACTCCAGCAACCGTTTGACGCAAAAAGGACTAAATTTAGGACGAAACAGGGAGCCGATGCACTGGAATTTCACTTGAGGGTTTATTTCACGCTGAACAAGATTTTCCTTTATTTGACCACTGTACCCTAAAGAAAAAAAATTATAAATCTGTATTTTTATCTAGAGATGCATCAATCGGCCAGAGATCAGGTTGATTTTCTCTCGATTGGCTCCAATTTGAGATCAGCTGATCAAAACAGAGAGAGTTTTGTTTGTACTTATTCACTAAATGTATCAAGCTTGGCTGTTCCAGGGATGTTCAGTCAGCAACAAATCAACCAATGATATGTACTTTATGCTATTTTTGTTTTTTGAATAAAGGTTACGCTCCTATGCAAAGTCTTGTAATTCCTCAATTTTGTGTAGAATTCAAAAATACTGTAGTTTTAGAAATTAATATGCAAGAACATACATGTTTTTTTTTAAATGGAGTCAATCTAAATTGATTGAGAGTCAAAAATCAGGGCAGCACGTTATGCAGCGTTAATCCGGCCCTGACCTTGGGACATTTGCTGAACGTTCTACCTAAATCTCTGTCTACAATTTATCTCACCTGGTTACAGTTAATAAAGGTTACTAGTGCCACAAAATCTTTCAAAATTCTGCATCTTATTTATTTATTATTTTTTATCAGCAGGAGGTTAGAATATATTTTTATATATTCAGGTCACTGTGTGCTCCATGGTTCCAGTGAAAACCCTGCAGGCTGCTGGTGCACAGTCACAGAGGAAGGTCAGTATTTTTTCTGGAGTAGTGCAGGATTGAATTAAGCATACTTGAAGTTTTAACTTCCTAACTGACCAAATTTTAAGTATTTTTTTTTATTATTATGACCATTTGTATTTGGATGTTTAAAACTACACAACGCCTAATACCCTATAGCATAAAACTACAAAAAGAAAAAGCAAATATTTCACACTTAAACAATGTAATCATTTTCAATACCAGACTTGTTCACAGGTCCTCCAAAACTTGAAAGAAAAATTACTCTAAAAGACAAAGTCATTAAGTCGAGTTTCAAAGGCTGCCCCCGTTTGGCAAATCAATTTTCCAACAACGTTTCACAGCAACAGCTCCTATCTTGTAAAAACGATATTTATGGGACAATTAAACTTTTTACTGGACTTTTCAAACTGAGTAAAACCACCGTGTTAAAAGTGAATGGAGGGGTAAGAGAAAGTTGGAAGCGACTCACCATAACAAGGAACCATGTGCTGCTTGTCAGCTGAGTGTCCACGCGACGCGTCAGCCGTGACTGACAACGGTAAATTAAACAAAACTAGCAAAGAAAGAGAAAGAAAAAAAAAACTATTTAAATTATTCCTACGCGTGTTGCGTACGTTTTTCTCCTCCCTTTTTTTTTTTGTTGGTTCCCACAGTCCGTCCAGAAAGTAACTACCAACATAAATTAGTTTTCTTCCTGTACAGAGCCAAAAAGTGAGCAGCGCGCGATCCTCCGGGTTGCAGGTAACCTGTGAGGTGGCGTGACGGCTCTGTCGCGAGGACGGGGATTAGAGCAGCTCCCAGGGAAAGAAAGCTTCTCATCTGTTTCCATCCGCTGCGCACAAGGTCCTGAGAGCCTCCAAAGGGAGGGCTGCACGTATGGCGGATCTGACTCACTCCGCTGTGCGGAAAACTCCGGACTGCCACTTATTATCACGACGGAGCAGGGACTTCTTTTTTGTTTTTTGTGCTAAGGTTTGTGGGGAACAAAATGTGTATTTGGCTTCATTTTCTTATATTTGCTGTGTGAGCACAATGATTGAGATTTGTGTTAAACGGCACTGATGCTTATATTGTGTAGAGTTAATACACAGACGTTACTTTTCTAGGGTTTATTTATGTTACCTTTTTAATGATTATGACTTACATATAATAAAAACCAACCATTAAGTCAATTACACAAGAAAGGTCCAAAACATATTTTAATTGTTGTAACAGATTTAACTCCTGTGATGTAAAACTACTTTTCCATGCAGACAATAAAACTCTCCAGCTGAAAGGCTACACAGGATAAACATGGACAAACGTATCAGTCAGTTCTACAGCATTTTGTGTGTGTGTGTGTGTGTGTGTGTGTGTGTGTGTGTGTGTGTGTGTGTGTGTGTGTGTGTATATTACCTGGCATAATGAAGACAGTCATCAACAAATCTCTAAAAACCTGGTATGCCTGTCGTCATCATGGGCTGATGAAGACAGTCCTGAACTTTTGGCTCAGGTGCCACGTTCTGTTGGAAAGTGAAATCTGCATTTCCGTGAAGATCGACAGCAGAGGGAAGCAGGAAGTGCCCTGACATTTTCAGATAGTCGGCTGTTCTGAGGTGATAAAACACAGTGGACCAACACCAGAAGATAATTCAACTTACCAAATCATTATTGACTGTGGAAGCTTACAGTTGGACCTCTGGGCTTCCCCCCCCCTGCAGTCTTGATTGGACTTTGCTCCCACAATCCGCTCAAGGCTGCAGTTAGCCTTGGTGCTTGCGTACCTTTTTCTTCCACTCAACTTTCCATTAATCTTCTTGGATAGAGCACTCTGTTAACAGTCAAGTTCTTCAGAAATTAGTGGGTTAAATGTATTACGGTGGACGTCAATGACTATCATTGCCGTTTTCCCCATGATTGTGAAAACCATAACATAAAATTAAAATGTTTTTATTGAACTTTTGTAGTGTTCAAATATGCTACAATTTGAAGACCATTTGGTTCTACATAAAACTTAAGCCAAAATATCCACAATTCTTAGTAATAAACTCAGACATTTTTGTTTTTCTTATTTTTCTCTGTTTGCCCTTTGCCAGCTTCCTAGTTTTCTTGTCGCACATGAATCACTGTGTGTGTAATAAATCTAAATAATGCATGACTTTCAAGTTTTGAACTGCATAAATAAAAGATTTTTTTTAAATTCAAATTTATTAAGATACATAGCTCACTTTAGAACACATTTGCAGTGCACATTTTAAATATAACTTATTACCGAAAATAAATTAATAAAATTAGCCAATAACACTAACAATAACAAGATCAATTAACTGTAAAACTAAACCTGTTACTTGATTTATGTGAATGAGTGAATCATTCATTTCACATGAAGTTTCTACCAATAGCACTTTGAATATCTCATTATTCAAATAAAAAGAGATCCGAGATACACGCTGCATATTTTATTTTTTAAATTGTTAAAAATATATTGTTGTAGCCATCCTGATGAGTTGCTTACATGTGTAAACCAGACACATGTGACTCTTTTAATGCATTCAGGGGCCCCCTGCTGGCGTGGGGCCCCAAGCAGCTGCTTCTTATTCAAGCTCATGATCATATTTCTTGGTTTAAATTAAATCTATCTGGTGTCATTTTCACTATTTTCCTCCATTGTTCTTCGTTTTCTATATGATCTTATTCAGCTGCTTGTTCAATAAATGTGAAAATATGATTAAATTCAGTCGCCGTGTGTATTTTTGTGATAGAAATCATGCATTTTTATGTGACTGGTGTCCTAAAGAAGCAATTTGCAAATGGAAATGTTTTTCAAGAGCAGAATTAGTGTGTGTGGGGCGATCACAGCCATATAGTCACCTAAAAAAAGTAGAATAAATAGTTCTTATTATCAATAATGCCACAAAATAGTGCAACAAAACTTTAAGTAACAGACCATTTACCATAATAAGCTACAGTCGTGGTTCTTCAAATGAGCGGTTATAATTCCTTATTAAACAATGTTGGATTTTACAAAAGGCAGAACCAGACCAAAGCATATGCAAACTCGGCTGCTGGCCAGGGAAACGTGTCTCCATAAAGATTTTGAAGGAGTGACTGCTGAACCACTGGAACTATAAGTGATAACAAAACTTAGCATTAAAAACCCAGTGGACGGATATTAAAACCTCATTTCGAGTCTTACAAATTCAAATTCATAAATATTGCTATGCAAATAAAACTTTGTGACCTTGAGTGCTGGGGGGGTTTCAGGAGAAATTCACCTTAGCAAAGCATAGATCTCAAAAGTTTAAACTCGTAGTTACATGAAAAAGAATGACGTTGAAATCGTTTACAATTTTAAAAAAAAATCTACAAAAGTATTCCTCTTCTCTACAGTTTATTTCCCATTTATTTATCAAATCAGATGAAATAAAAATGAGGCCCCAAATCATATTCCACCGAGGACCCTCTTGGGCTGACTCTGTCAAAAGAGACAAAATCTTCGTCGATATTCTGTTAATATAAAAAATAAACAAAAAGAAAAAGAAATAAACAATTTTGCAATTGCGGTGCTTCAATTAAATAAAAAATTAAATTAAAATCACACGTGAATAAGCTTGTTCACGAGATACGTCATTAACAAACATGGTGGCGACGGAAGTGAACACTTACATGAGATATATTCATGATTCAGCTGCGGCGCTGGCGCTCATCGTCCATCAGAAGTCAGAGGAGATGTTGGCGTCTTATTCAGGCGCTGGAACAACAAGTCCCTTATATTTGGGACTAGATGAAATTGTTGTTGGCCATTTTACAGAAGAGTTATGGATCCAACACGCTTGAATGACGCATAACTTTTTCTGAACTGTGTGATGCTGTGAGAGCTCTGGTGGAGCCAGCTGCACACTGTTAAAAAAGAAACAAAAAACATCATCCTCCTACCGCTTCCTGTTGTCTTCTTTGTTGTTTTCACCAGTAGTAACATCCAGCTGTTGATCCCGTGACTCGTGTGAAGCGAAAAAAGTATTTCCATTACTTTTTTTTTTTTGTTTTTTTTTTTGCGAAATACATTTATTTCAATATATGGCTGATAAACCACCTCATCCTCATTTTCTTTTTCCTTTTCAATTGCCGTGTTTCCATTAAGCAAATTTGCTTTCAGAATTTCCATTTGCACAATCCTATGGCAAATGGAAATGCAACTATTTAGAGCAAAGCTGAAACCAGTCTCAGACATACTTGAACAATACGAGAAACGCTTCGACAAGGGCAGCAGGTACATCTTTTACCACAGTTCTTTCAAACACGAAATGAATCTTTTCAGCAGATTTTCATTTCCAATGGAATAAGTAAAAAATATCTCTCTGACTCATTTGTCAGCGGCGCAGTACCAAGAGGCCTCTGTGCAGCATTATCCACCTAAGTAGGAAAGCAGTTCAGCCTGCAGTGCTTCAGACAGACTGAGTGGCCTTAGAGCATTTGAGCTTTCATGCTGTTCGCCTCCCTCTTGCTGTATCTTAAGTGCCACCTGTTGGCTGAACTTCTCTCAAAACACCTGAATTTGAGGGACCAGACATGGGCGGCGCTGCACTTCTTACCCTGCAGGATACGACTTTTCTCAACCACTAGTCCAGATCAATAGTCTTCAAAACATCAACAACAACAAATAACAATAAAGAGATAAAGAGACCACGTTTTCACTGAGGAGATGACTTTTATGATCAATTTGATTCCCACTACATTGGGAAGGCACAACCCTGCTGAACCTGTGGTGCACAGAGACAAGGGTAATGAGATTATCTGTGCATGAGTGTGAGCGTTGTTTGTGACGCGTCCTCTCCAGATTGTGTGTCTGCGTGTGTGTGTGTGTGTGTGTGTGTGTGTGTGTGTCCGCAGTCTTTCAGGCTCTGCAGGCTCATGTGACAATATCTGCAGTTAAAGAGTGGAAGGATTACTGGTGGGGGTCACCGGGTTCACACTGAGCTGTCTGTTCGGTGCAAAAAGTAAAACGCAGCGAAATTGTGCCAAAGGAAAATGACATTAAATGTCAAGGATTTCTAACTGTTGCTGGGAGGAATGCCTGGTTGGTTTAATTTAAAAAATACACACTTTGGCACCGAGTCGTAATAGCCTCTCTGCATAACTTGGACTGCAGAAGTTTTTCTTTAGTTTCTGGAGGAGAAAACACAGAAACACGATTCACCTCGTAGGTCACATAACCCTACGTGTTACTCCAGGTGGCGTTGGATAGAAGACGATGACTTTATTCGCACATGTTCAGCCCCAAGGTTTCCACTGTATGATAACCTTGAGTAAAAATAGCATGGTTTTACTATTTAATTTTGTTTACACTGAATTTAAAAGGTGTAAAAAAAAAAAAAAGTTTGAATTGAAAAAGATTGTCCAATTCTCCACAATGTCTCAAAAATAGTTAAACATATTTATTATGTCATTTATAATTTTGACATCTATCACATCAATTTTGGATTATTTAGGGTTTTTATACATACATATTAGCAAAAATATTGGCTAGACGTTAGATTATCAAATCTCTGAGATTTGAAAATGACTCAATTACTTTTACTGCAGTCAGAGATTTTTTCTCTCCTAATGCTGTGAAAATAAGATGTACGGTACAGGTTTGGGTTTGTTCGAGTCCAATAGGGTAATTAATGTTAGAGCAAGTAAAAAAGAAGAAAATAAAGATAAAAAAAATCTAAGAGATGTACAGTTTTAAAAATGAGAAGTATTGATTATTACAGTATTAATAATGTCATCTGCAACACTTGTTGAGTAGATTAGTAAAACTTTAGCTGTTTAACTAGCTTTAATGTCAAAGCTAGTCAAGACAATTGACTTGGTCAAGTCAATTAATTAAACACTACTTGTTGGTAAGCAAGAGCAATGTTTAGCGGGCAACTTTTAGCTAGCAGGAAGTGCAAAGCAACAAGTTGGCGACGGGGCATCGAAACAACAGAAGAAACCTGGCAACTCAAGTCGTAGGAACGTCGTGATTGAAACTGTTTGCTGGTTTGACATTGAGGTAACCCGATGAAGCAACACTCTGGATTTAGAAGTCATTTTCAAGTAAATGTGCTTATCGCAAAAAAAACAAAATAAGTTTGTACAGCTGGATAGTTCGAGGATAATTTTATGTTAGCTGGCCTCTCAACTCTGTTATTTTCAAAAGAACTGATGGCGTTTGCACACCATTTCCAAACCACTTTTTCACTAATTGAAATTCATTTCACAGTTCACTTTGTCTTTCGAGGGAAACGTCTTGTAGCCTTCTTTGACCCAGCTCTAGCTGATCTGAACTCTGCCATTTTGAAAGCCTTTCTAAACCTTGCAATACCTCAATACAGCAAATTAGTTTGCTAACTCTGTACGTGATGTGTTTAACGTATCAGACAACAAATCTATATTTTAAACGATGCTTTAGTCCAGAAAGTGTTGAATGTGTTCCCGGGGCATCCTGGATCCTCATCACACATCATCGTGCATATCGGTTTCTGGCTTGCGAATCTACGCAGACCACCAAATCAGGCTTCAAAAAATGGAAAAATGAACGTTTTCTCTCTCAACAGCCATCCGTCAGGCGGCTCCACGCGTCACAGGAGAACGCAAACAAAGACACGGCTATTATTCTGCCTGTCAAATCAAAGGACTGCTGTCAGTTTCTGTGTGAAACTGTTTAGACCAGACTTCTGCTGGCTTTCAGGACAGCGATGAATCATCAGAGCAGGACTGTCACATCTTGTGCCATCAATGGGCATCATTTCCTGTGATTTCTGCCGGGTTCCTACACACTCTGGAAGCGTGTGTGTGTGAGCGCAGGAGGGAGGAGGAAATCTTCAGCATTTCCATGTATGGATGAGTACTGGAAATGAAAATGAGAATGGAAAAATATATTTTCATTATATTGTCCTTATTCCAATGTTTAATAAATGTTGTGTTTTGTTCTTCCTTCTATCCTTGCTTCCTTCCTCATTCCTTCCCCTGTACCCTTAAGTCTTTCCTTGCTATGTTTCTACCTTACTTTCTTTTTTCAATGTGTCCTTCCTTGTCACTTAATTGTACTTCTTTTCCTGTTCTATCTACATTCCTTCTTTGTCCTTGATTCCCTATTTTTCCTTGATAGAGTTCCACATTCATTCCTTCCCTTCCTTATGCTTAGTAATCCTTCCTAAATTCCTTCCACATGTTTTTAAATTATTTCCAATCTCATCTCCTTCATTTCCCTTCCTTCTAACATTGTTCTTGTTACCTTCCATTCTTTATCGTGTTCTTCCATTTTCCTTCCTTCCTCATGTCTTCCTTGTGTCCTTTGCCCTACCCAGTCTTTCCTTCCGTCCTTCCATCCTTCCTTCTTTCTTTCGTTCCTCATCAGTTTATTATCTTTCGACAACATGACATTGAGTGCTCAGACCTTTTTCACCATCACAACTAAATTCTGACCCATTTCAAGGTTCTTCTTCTCATTTTTCAAACTTTTCAAAACTGTCAAAACTTCTGCGCATTTCAATTGGTGTAGATGTCGGCTGAATAATGAATTCTTAAACAGTACAAAACTTTATGCGTTGCCTTTTTTGACCTTCTAAACAATCCCAGAATTGTAACTATGAAAAGTTATGTTTTAATAACGAGTAAAATGAAATAATCTCCCCCATAGTTACAGGGATATTATTATTATTATTATTATTTTTTTTTTTTTACAATAGTGTGATTCTGCTTCTTTATCAAGATTCATACTTTCCGGGTTGGGAATAATTAAAATTTTAGGCAAAAGATTACGGCTCCCTCGTCTCGCTGCTTCACCCTGAAATCAATCCGGTTAGCCAAAACCCCACCAGAAGCCAGAGCGTGGAGGTCGCCTGGGATCCCGCTGAGATGCTGTTGCTCACTCGCTCCTTGACCTCTGACTGTCTCGAGGCACTTTGCCCTCTACGACCTTACTTATTTGTAAACAGCGTGTTTTCTGAAGGTCTCCTACACTCACTGCCTGTCTGTAAGTCAGCCTGATTTACTCAAGGAGACCGTTCTACGCCTTCCTGTCATTTCGCCATTCTTCGAAGTAAAGATGTTCCATTTAATGTGGGATCAGAAAACAATGCTTAGCTTTGCACAGAGCGTAAATTAAACACCAAAGTGAGAAATGGTGGATAAACAACGTCAAGGTAATGTTTGGAACTAGACCGCCTGCATCACAACAAATCGTGGTGTAAAATGCTGCATGAAATCCAATAAGATTGTAAACCAAAAAAAAAAAAAAAAACTGGCATTACGTCTCACACTTTTGGCCATGACTAGCTTTCTGCTGTTCTCGCCCGCGCTGGTCTGTTCACTTTCGGAGCTCCTTAGGAAAACATGTTCATTAAGTTCCCAGCAGGATTCCCCGTCTTCGCCCTGCCAATGACAGACTCATGAATGACTCAATGCGTCTGGATTTTTAACCTACGAAGCGATTTTAGAAAAAGTCCGAGAGACAATCGCAACTGAGGCAAAGCTACAGAGCCCTCCGCCTAAACAAAATGTCATTGTTCATGTTTTGTTTTTTTTGTTTTTGTTTTTTTCCCACAGTTAGACCGTGGGGGGGCTGGGTGCTTGGTATCCCCTCTCTCTCTCTCTCTCTCTCGCCTCCTCACCCACCCAGTGAGGCTCCCACAGCCCTCATCCAGACTACTGTCCAGGTCTCCGAGTGTCGCTAGTGGTGCAAGTAATTAGGAAGGCTGCCTCTCGGTTTCTGCAGCTCCGCAGGGGGAGCCCTTCCTTGAAATGCACTCCTGATTCGGAGTCCAGACAGCAGTTGATGAGGGATTATCTGCTGGCTGTGGCATGGCGTGCTCCCCCGCCATAATCTTCAATTAGTTCAGTTCACGGCAATATGCCGCCCCGACCTGCCGATGCCTTTCCCATGGCGTCGCCATAAACACTGCGGTAACGTGTCAGAAGTTTACCAGCTTTACGTGTTGCGCATGTTGTTTGCTTTGTTATTGCTCAGCATGTGGAAGAGTGATATTTAATCTGTGGCAGAGTCCAAAAAATGGTGCTTTTAGTTATTTGATTGTTTTTGGTCTTAATGTTTTATGGATCCATTAATGTGCAGAAGACCTACGATAAACCCGAGAGAGGTGGAAAATGTATCTTTCTTCTTATTGACTACAGATCTCGGATTTTTTTTTTTTTAATTTGTCATTTTCCATCAGCAAACTTCTGTGACAGAAATATAAAATTTGCAAACTTAAAGAAAAGTGATCAATGTTTTTCAATCAATTTCAGTCATTAAAAACCTGAGAAATTTGTTGCTATATCATGACAAAAAATGTTCGTATGCTTCTCAGAAATCTTGATTTCAGAACTCAAACCTTTCTCGTAGTTGATCAGCTATTATCACGTTTCCACACGTATTTAGATGCTGCATCTTTAGTGATGAGCTCCTTGTCTTTGGAGTTGGAAGGCCTTTGTGGCATCACCCTCATCTTTAGCTAGGCCACTCCAAAACACTTTCAGTCAGAAGCAACATATTGGTATAATAAAAAATTATTAAACTTTAATCTGGCAGCAGCATAAACAATTTCAGGCTAAACTGTACGAAGACATGGTCAGTGAGCATTAATCAGAGAAGCAGCCAAGATGCTGATGGTAACTCTGGAGCAAGATCCACAGAGCTTGGGTGGGAGAAATGGTCAACGATGCAAGTATTAGTCACAGCACTTCATAAATCTTTGCATAACAATGTCAAGGTAAAAACCATTGCTGAGCGAAAGCCTTATGTTTACAGTTTGCCACAAGCCAGGCAGGGGACACAGGGCAGATGTGACACTTTTAGATGTGTTCCTGCTCCTACACACTTGAATCAAATAGCAAAACTGCCTCATTAGCATCCAGTCCAGCTCTACAGATCTTTGCCATTGAGCTAATATTGGAGCCAGGCGTGTTGAAGCAGAGATACATCTGAAGGTTGCAGGACACTGTGGCCGTTGAGGACTGAAGTTTGAGACCTCAACAATTTCAACATTTGAAGTACCTCGGTGTTTGCCTGAAGAGTAAAACTGGACTGGGGACACAACAGCGATGTTCTTTACAGGAAGGATACGAATAGTCTATCTGCTAAAGCAGGGCAGCCCAAAGTCGGTCCTGGAGGGCCAGCATCCTGCATGTTTTAGTTCTCTCACTGGTGGTAGTAACAACCTCCTCAGTTTGTCAATGTTCTTCTTAGACATTCTAGTGACCCATCATTTCATCCAGGTGCGCCAAACCAGGGAGAGAATTAAAACATCCAGGATGCCGGTCCTCAAGGACCCACTTTGGACCTCGAGGACCTGCTGCGCTAAAGAGAGTGCAGGTTGTACTCTTGAGCTTTTCTTTTTTGACCTTTTTCTAAGACGTAGCTCATTGGAGCAGCAGCTTATCTGCACCTCAGGGGAAGTGGTTAGATAAGCTCTCCAGAAAGCCCAGCTTGACCCTGTGGATGTCCCCTTGACCCAGTGCAGTGTGGTGGAAACATAAGGACTCTAAAGGAACTTCACCATAGGACAATGACTTCCACCCCATTCGCGAAGCTGACAGACTGCATCCTAGATGTACAAAGAAGCATCATCATACATCCTTCCTTCCTTTTAGCAGCTGCTACTTAATAACCATCAGTGCTCCCAAACACTCCATGAGTTTACATCCCTGCTGCTGTTTACAGATTTTTTCTAGTGATTGTAAATTGTCTGTTTTTATGCACAAATATGCATGAATGTTGCATTTAAACAAAAATCCTTTTATATCTTAATATGAATATGCAAATTTTAATAATTGTGCAGTATTTTTTTTTATTATGCTTTATAAATTTGCCCCTAGTGTATAGTCTGTCATTCTTTCATTTTATGTTTTTGCCTTTGTGTGTATTACGCTCCAACTTGCCTGTCACTTTGCTGTTGCTACATCTGAATTTCGCCACTGGAGGACAATAAAAAATGTTTCTATTCTCTTTTCTGTCTTTCAGTAAGATAATGGTGGTAAACACAAAGGCAGAACCAATATGGACCGGTGTAGTGCCCTCGGGCAATACTGGCATATTGCTGATCTGTAAGTAAGACTGGCTTTGTTGGGTGAAATCACTTTATTTCTTTAAAAAGAAGACTAGACCAGAACACACTATTTAACCTGGAACGTAGCAAAGCAAAGATGTGGAAAGAATATTAATTTGCCCTCCACTGAGCTCGGAGTATCAGTGACTGTGTTGCAGCCATCTTGGACCTGGTGTGAGGAAGCATAACCCTTTGTTCTAATCCTGGTTTATTTACAGTTTCTCTCAAATTACAACAGAGGAAATTCGTTAATTACTCAGACTAAAAGATGTTTTTGAAAACTCCCTTCAACCGCTTGATGAAATCCAATTCTCTTCCGCCGAGAAAGTTGGTAATTAACTCCTTTCACTGGCCAAATAAACTGTTTAATTTTTAAATCGTGCAGCAAGGATCGCATAAATTGCCAGCCTTTTTTTTTTTACTTATTTTTTTTAACTTATTTGCAAATCTTTATTTGATTAAAGGGTTGAATAGGAAATTGCTGCCGTTTCCTCACTTTATCAGAAAGTAAATGGTCAGCCCTCTCTTCCTAAGCTGGTACAAGTTAAAATCGTAACGCCGCTCTGTGGGAACATTGGCTTGCAAACCCTCAAGGAAGCTATTTTCTTAGAAGTCCAAAAACATTTCCAGTTGAATAATTTATCTTTCATCGGGCATATCTTGTTCTGGGGGCTTGCATACTTAAGTAAAGCTGAGTGTTTATTAAATGAGCACCAGTGTTTGGAGAGGAACACTATACCTTACTGAGTAGAGCATTAACATTGGTTGAGCCGATGTCAAAAAGCGCCCACACTAATACCATTTATGTCGTATACAACCAGCTAATGCCAAGAGACTGGAGAAGTGAAAAGGAGCAGCAGGCCTCTTTGGTGCGTGAAAAGGGTTTGTTGGCGATCTATATGCTAATCGTATCTCTTTGAACGTTCACTGATCCGTTCATCATACTGTTTACTCAGTCGCAATATTTTATTCGTCACTTGGGTTTCCACTGAAGGAACTAACTGAGGAAAATATAAATCCTAAATCCCTCTTGGTAAAGTGATACTTTTCAACAATAACATGAATTATATTCGGACACAAAATCCATTCATTAGCGCTAGTGCTTAGTTTGGAGTTTGTTACAAAAGATACAACTCTAGTTTAAGACCCTTGACTGTTAATCAGAAATACACGGCAAAACAAAAAATATCTTGGTAAAGTTGTGTTACAATCCAATCCAACATCACTATCCAAATCACTCACTGTTTTGACAGAAATTATATTCGTCCATGGCAAATACCTTCCTAGCAGAGTAGGAAGTCAAATATTCATGATGTTCATGCTGCTGATTGTGCGTCATTGAATAATTAATTGAAAGTAGCAGAAAGTCAGTGAGGCCTTCAAACAAGTGGCCTTAATGTAAGGATGAAGGCAGCAAGTGTTCTACCTGACGGTTAAAGTTCATTCCTTTCAGAAAGTCTCATTAAAACAGGTAGCTCTAAAAAGGGTTCGGAAGAACGGCGTACTTTGAAGGTTCTCAGCTAAAATGATCTAAAACGCTTTAAATAAAAAACAACTTTAGGATGAAGAGAGGGTGCGCACTAACCAGTGAGTACTGAGACGAGGTACCCACTGGACGAGGAGCATCATCGTTTCAGACCAACAAGATCAATCTCATGGTGGTTCTGTGACAAATCCCTGGACCTTAGCTCAATGGGAAACGTGTAGGTTGACTTCAAGCATGGTTTTGTTGAGGCAAAACCAAGAAATGTAGAGGAATTGTGGAACGTAGTTCAATCATCGTGGGCTGGAAAGCCTGTTCACAGGAGCCAGGAGTTGATCGACACACAGATGTGAAACAGCTCTCATAAACTCCTGTTTATACAGCTAAATATTAGCTCAATAATTAACAGGAAACCAGAACGAAAAGATGAGAAGACTTTTAAGGCCTTTGTTTAGGCTGAATTTGAACATGAATTATAGGTTGAAAACTCCAATTCTGTTCGGGTTTTCAGGGCTAAACACAGACAAATCCATTCATAATATACACAAGCAGCCGTACTTTGAATCAGTTTCTAACAGAAATCTAAAAAACGCAGCAAGAATCGTTGACATAAATGGGGTTTAATGTGCAGGAGGTGTTCATGCTTTATTGTGATAGGACTCAGGAAAATCCCAGCAGTGCCAGTAAAGTGAGTCATTCTCATCCTGGGAAGGGCCGTCTAAGGTAAAATCATCATGTGCTCTCCCAAGGTGCTTCAGGTGTGGTACTTTATCTAGTGTTTTTGATTACACTAAATCTGGCCTGTGTCAGAAAGTCAGTCCAGCCCTGGGGCACAGCCAGAACTGCTGGGAAGCGAATAAAGCCTTCAACTCCACTCGGTTTACCTGTGACCTTCGCTCTGAGGACACGGCTGAAAATGTGAGTACCCATGCTGCCAGGTGTTTTCGAACGTGGTTGTATGTGGGTCTTGTTTGTTTTTCCCCGGAGCGCAGTGATAGGCCTTGACAGGCGGGCAGACGTGCCTTAACAAGACGTGGGGACGGCCTTGATAACACACTCAGATGAGCTCTCTATTTTCGGTCGTGGGGCTCCGTGGACTCGTTCACCCCAGCCAGCGCAAATCAGAAACAGTGAGTCAGGGATTCAGGATCCAACACGAGCAATCTTTTATTACTTCAGTCAAATCCATGTAGTATTAAAAGAAACATGACGCTCAAACATGTTCACGAGAGCATTGAAAAGCATTTTTTTAGGGTTGTTTTGCTGGAAAGTGAAAGTTTGTCCCAGCGGCAGGTTTTTGGGTTGCAGAAAACAGCAAATGTTTAATTTTTCTTCATTTTGACAGTATCTTTATATTGGTCTACCGCATAGAATACGCCCCCCTTCTACCCCTCCAAAAAATAAGTTGAAGACTGTGGCGTGACAGAGAAAATGGTAAGGGTGCTTTTGCAGAGGAATCTACATCTCCAAATAGATTACGAGCATCCTGAGTATCTTTTAGAGTTTGGTAGAGTTCTAACTGCGTCTGATTCTCGTCAGCACGCTTGGATGGTCTCCATTTCAGGGTTTCATCCGTCTGGCTGACAGAGAGGATTGTTGATTTTGCAGACTGCCTGCTGGCTAGCGCACACAACTGAGTAGCAGTTTTTTTTTTTGTGACTGAACATAGCATGTGTTATCCATCATGACTTGTCGGTGGCAGCCATGACGAATACTGCTTCCCCGTCTACTAGCACATTTGCGTATTGTCTTATTGAAAATCCACATTTGCAAAGATTCACAACGATTAAGGGAGAGGCAAGAATGGCTTTTCTTTGTGAAGTGCCATTTTTTCACCATTAAAGCTGTGAAAACTTCAAGAGCATCATATCAGCTAATGGAGGAGCCGGTGGATTTATTACATGTCGAAATACTTAACCTACTCCCTTAAGAGTTTTTGACCTCAAGAAATCTCAGACACACTAGACACAGACTCCTCCCTGAGATGACAAACATGCATTGTCCTTGTAAGAGGAAAGAACAATCCCTTTCTTTGTGCTGGAATGCTCAGAGGTTAGTAAGTTCATGGATCTTTTAGAGCTGCAGGACTGAAAAAATGCACACATGTGGAAAAGAAAATGGGGAAGACAGATAATTATCGGTGTTTAATTGTGGATTTTACCTTAAGCATATTTGTGTTGCAGGTAAAATGTGCACACAGAGACATTTTAGTTACCGTTTAGTGACATTTTTCCCTTCTTTGTAACACTCCCTCCGTACAGTCGGCCTCCCGGTGTGGCTTTGCAAGGGTATCACCACAGCATCGTTCAATCGATAAGGCCCATGCATCACCAGAGAAAGTTAACAGACGGCAGCGTGAGCTGGAAGCAGATTTGAAACAGCCGACATAGCTTAAAAGTCACTATTTTTCTTAAAATAAAGTGTTGCTTAAAAGATTTAAGGAGAAACAGGCGCAATAAATCAGGAAGACGTGATGAAGTTTCTCTGAAATCTGTCTTTTTTTTCCTGCTCTCAATTTGACATTTTTAAATGAGGTCTGTATTTACTTTTTCTTAGCTGCAGGGTTTCATCGTAACCAACAAGCAGATTAATACCTTGTGCTATCTATAAAAAAAAGCAAAGGAAATGGAAGAGGGTAAACTGGCAAATGTGTGATTATTACTCACTGAACTTCTATCTGACCCGTGTGATTAGACAGCTGCAAGTGCAGGGGATGTTAAACATGTGAGAGTCAAGCAGTTTATTGCTCTGGGGTCTGCTCTGTTTAAAAGGTGCAAATTGGTATAGACACACCAAAGGCTGATTGCATATGCAAAGGAAATTTAGTGCAGACTCCATCAGTATAATTTACTGGGTCACTGAATCTTGATTTTTATCTCTCTCAAAATCTTTGAAGCATTCAGGGAAAAAAAAACACATAATCTCATTAGTGGAAGTATTTTTCTGCTATTGGTTGCAGGAAGCCTGCTGACAAAGATGCAGATGAAGTAAACTTGAGTCATACTTTATAGTAAGTGCTGAAATGAATACTGCAGGACTAATCTAATAACAGTATATGCATAACAATGTGACAAGAACCATAAATCAACTTGCATTTCACTCTACTGAGATACAATTTGAGTTGTTTTGCTACCAAAGTCTTAGATTAAATACTAACCCGTGTTGGATTGTCTCATGAGGACAGTCAGTGGTGGTTTTGGATATGGATGATATGGCTCACCACCCAGAGCGTCAGGAGATACTATTATGTAGGGAAAATGTTTTATCCCATTTTCTGGTGCTGCTTATGAGCAGCTAGCAATCAATCTTGAAGTTGGTGAATGATTTTAGACTCCCATCTGCCTCTCATCTTAGAGGCCAGTTTACTGTAATGGAGGAAGTACAGTTCGGACCCACTGATCAGACCACAACCCAGGAATAGTTCAAACAAGTCTTATTGACAACAAGTTGCATGCGCAAGACGATAGGCAGCTTTCCTTTCAAAACAGGAAGGAAACAGGTGAGTGACTGGACAAACAGGAAACAATGTGTAAACAGGAAGCACAGGTCTACCTAACAGAGACGGTTTATTGGGAGAGTGTCTTCAAAGACTCAAAACTGACCAAACTTTAATCCTTGGAGATGTAACTGTTAAAGAAAGAAAGGTGTATATCAGTCAATTTACCGGGGATTGTTTCACTCAAAGGACCATACAGAGAAGCCTGCGCTATTCATTGGAAACTGGAAACGGTGATGTTATGGGTTGAGGAAATGTCAGTGTGGGGTAAGTCAAAGTAAACTCATAGGCCCCCTTCACACAGCGACTATGGAAGAGTTAGAGATCAGTAAATCACATCAAGTGGACGTGATGAGAACATGATTACTTAACAGGTTGCTGAAAGTTTGCCCTGTTTAAACCTCAGAGATTTAGATTTGGTTTCCTCCTAATAGTTGACGTGCCTGATTACCAAGGTCAAATCATAAAATGTGTCTGAGGCTTTTTAGAAGGCAGATTGTAGCAGCTCATGCTTGTTTTGTTTAGGGATTTAAAGGGTTCTCAAATTAATCTGAAATCCACCAGTCTACCACTTTAGCATGTTGCATTTGGCAACAGCAACATGCTAAAGTCTGGCCCTCCAATCAAGTTCACCCTAAAAGCAAACAAGGTGCTAAAAGAAGTCAGCAAAACCCATAAATATAACCACAGAATCTACAGCAGACTCTTACTACTGCTAGTAATTGGAAAGAAGCTTCACAAGTTCAATTGTCATATGGTCCAAAGAGAAAACCTTTGATCTCCAAGAAAAACATGGAGATCAGAATGATGTTCGCCAAGACAGACGATTCTAAGAACAAATTTCCAGGAAATTAACCTTATGCCCCATTTCTGCACCAATAACTGTCCAGCTCAACAACATAAAATCCATCATTAATTCTTCTCGGTATCGATAGTTACAGTAATAAATAAAACCGAAGCCGAACTGGATGCTGCAACATGCTGCAATGACCCAAAAACATCCCAGCAAACCCAAGAAGGGCTGCATGAGAATTAGGAGATGGAAAGTCCAGGGCCGAGTCAAGTCCAGATCTTAATCTCACTGATTAAATCACAGATGTTGTGGGGTAACTTGAAACAAACTGGACATGCAGGAAACCCCTCAAACATCTTGAAGCTGAAATTGAGAAGTGGGACTAGCTGTTCTAACCTTTTCCTCAGAATGAGATTTTGGTCATTTTTTGTATTTATCTGTAATTATATCACTTTTTTCCAGAGGTAACAAGATTAGACATGATAGGTGAAGAGTTCCTTGGAAAGAACTGAACATTAAGTGGGGTGTCCTATGATTTTCATTACTGTGACTACCAAGACAAATAATAATTCAATATGACAGACAACTGAATCTGGAAATCTTTGGACAACGGGTGAATGATGAACGTAGTTACTGCGAGCTTGTGTTAGCTACTTACAGTTAAAAGACAAATATAATTGTTAGAAACAAGCCTGTTTCACTGACCTAAAGTCAAACAACATATGGAGATTATTTTACAGCATCTTTATAACATCTTACCCTTTCTCATTTAATCATGCATTAGAGGTTTTGTGAAGTCTGCTCAGACTGTAGAGCTCAAATTGCTCGTGTGTGAAGAATGATGAAGGTCGTTCCACTCTCTACTTTCAGTTCTGGCAGTATGCTTAGGGTCATTAAACTGTTCGAAGGTGAAAATCTGTCCTGGTCTAAAGTAGCTTGCAGCTTTTAACAATTTGTTTTCTAGGATTACTTTTGCCTCCAATGATCCCATTAACTCTTCCCAGCTTCACTGCCGGGCTGAAGAAAAGCCTCTGCGTCAAGGGCCCGTTGCGGTGCAATTTGACGCATCACGCATCTGATAAATAGGCCAGCATCAGAAATCAACGACAGATTTTGACGCCGTTCAGTCGATGCGGTTCCACATAGACTTTGAATGTAAACCCGGCGCTCCTAACACCTGAAACATCAGGGGTAGAGCAAAATGTCAAGCGTCTACATTCAAAGTACACACGCGTCGAACTTGAAGCGTCAGATGCGTTTTTGACGCGCGTAACGTGTTTGGTGTGGACACACCGTAACTTTCAGCTGAATTTACACAGGCGTGTGTAAATTTAGTCTATTTACTAGTTTTAAGTCTTCAGGTTTTTTTTTTTTTTTTGTGGTATCAGAGTAAAGAGAGCTGTCCACCTAAGTTAGTTTGTTTTTTTGTCCTTTCCTGTTTACTTCACAACTAGCATTACTTTCTATTGGTTTATCACATAAACCCCCCAATGAAATAAAATGAATTTTGTCACTTAAAACGTAGCAAAATGTGGAAAATCAAGTGCGGATGTGGATACTTTTTTTCTCTCTCTCTGGTTTCCTACAGACTGGTTGTAATGCAGCGTAGTAACAGAAACCATGTTGCTCTGAAAGGTCCAATTCTTCCTGCAGTTTCAGGGATGAATGATATTTCCTCACTAGGGAATAATCAGATCACCAAATGGTGGTTATTATTCCGCTTGCTTTATATCCCCACTGTGCTTTCCAGATTTTTGAAAAAGCACTCCAAAGACCATGAGAAGAGACAGGCTTGGCAATTTATTCCAGTCGAGATCTGCCAGAGATTGTGCAATTCAGCGTTTACATTTGCTTGATCTTTGAGCGCCGAGTTCTATACATTCAAACAGATCCTTGCATTATATTGGAACCAGGGTTTTGTTACTGTACAGCGATACCCCTGGTGGGACTGGGAGGGTAAGGTGTCTGAGCCAGAAACTGTTTCAATCACACGGCCGAGGCCTGGAACCACCGGAGACGTGTTGTTCTCCGTCTACAAAGCGGTCCGCAATCAAGAATCAAACCTCTCCCTCTCAGTCTAATGCTGCGGCGGTCAGGAAGTGCTAATGAAGTTATTAATGATATTCATGTGTGCAATGGCATGCGAGTGGGGATCAGGGCCAACGTCAAGACAGCTGGTGGATCTGTCTCAAGTTCAGCTCATAATGATTCATAAAGTGGGTAAGAAAACAGAGGAAGAGACACGTCTCTGGAGTCCTGTCACATCAGACCAAGACAAGCAGACGGGAAGGCCGGGGAGAGGGAAGGAAAGGTCGCTTCATCAATACGGGGATTTCTGCAAACGATTGAAAGATTACTGGTAAATCTCTAAAAAATATCCCAATGGATCTTTGGAAGCTGTCCTTTATCGTCTGTTATCCATCAATTTGATTTGACTTTTGAGTTGTTGAGCAAGTTTTTTGCATATGGTGATGGTGGAGGAAAAAAAAAAACCACACGTGTGCAAACATATTAATTCCATTTATGTTCTTTGAAGAGTTCTTCCAACTTTTCTTTGACAGCAACGATGCAAAGATGGTAGCGATTAAAATGGCAACTGAAACTCTGCTTAGTTTGCCAAGACAAATATATAAAGGCAACCAGTAGGGCTGAAACGATTGATCGGATTAATTGTGATGAACCGAGTAGTGAAATAATCGTCTAATTTAGTAATCCATTAATTGCAGATTTAAAGAAACCGTTTGCTGAAAGAACAACATATTCAGAGAACTGAACCCAGACTGTGCAAAATGTATATACATTTCGCTTATTAGATAAAAACTAGTATGTTTTTACCCAAAACTCCTCGAGTGGTACAGTTTTAAATTGACATAAGGAATGCTATATTGTAGAATTTTAGGCAATAAAATGTTTATTTTCTTATTTCAAAAAGGAATTTAATTATTTATAAAAAGCTTAAGAGGTTAAATGAAAAATGTACAGAAAGTGCCAACTTTTTTTATCCAATTAATAATCAGAATAATGAATACAATAATCGATTTCTGAAATAATCATTAGGTGCAGCTACATTAAGATAACGCCTACCCATTGCAGCATCATTACTTGTGCAACTACTCCCTCTGATGGTTGTGCACAGCAGTCAAAGCCAGCTCTGATCCATTCAAATAGTTTATTTCAAGCAGGTCTGTGATGAGTCAACAATATTTTATAGTATTTGCTTCCTTTTCATTCTGATCTGAAAGCCCATATCTTTCAGATCAGAATGAAAGACAGAAAATAATAATAATAAAGATTTTATCATCGTTTTGTGAATTCACCTTTCTTTAAGATGGGGCAGAAATAAAACAGAGTCACTTTGAGGGTGATGCCTGGTGATTGTACAGAATGTTGTGCTCTGTACTTTGTCTCCATCTGCTGGTGAGAGTGAAACATCGATGTGTCAAAAATATTAAGGCTTTACTGATGTTTCTGGTGGAATAAAAATTTTATTTTATTCTTTTTTAAGACTTCAATGAACCTTTTAAAGGTTGAATATCAAACACATTTTGATGTGTAAATTAGCCCCCACTGAGCTTTTTTTGTTTTTACAGCATGCCACATTGAGATGGGCAGTCATTCCCAAACAGATTGTCACGCAAATGTCTTCCTGACGACAGAGGTCAAAGCCTGAATATCCTTCAAAGGTGCCAGAACGAAGCCACACATCAACCACCCATATATTCCTCGATGTATTTACTGCTTGGTTGGAAATGATTCATTTGTACAACAGCATGTGTCGCCAGCTCTGAATACGTTTGGGAGCCATTATTGTGCGCAAGCCAAATGAAGATAAAGGAAGGACAAATTTATTGCCCTTGTGTCCCATTGATTGAACAAGAGGAATCGCATTGTCCACATTTGCAATCTGCTGTTTTCTGGGAGCTTTATGGGTGCAGGGCGTCTGCCAACAAGTATTCCCTTGCAAAAAAAACGCGTCAGATTCCAGTAAGCGGTGGCAGACAGCTCTCGTGGCCTTAACGGGAAATCTGTCTTTTGGGGTACAAGATTATAACCTCTGCAAACCGCTGGTCAATGGAAAAACTTGAATCCGCTCAAAGGCTAAACACTCCGGGGTGCAATATAGACTCCGGGAGATACGGAGGTGGCCGAATTGACCAAAAACAAATAAATTCTGCGAAGAATAAAACAAATACTCAGAAGCGGAGCATAAGAGGAGCAAAATAACATTTTGGTCTGTTTCCTTTTAGTCATCTGTGAATGTGTCATGGACGGCCCAACAGAATGTGGGTATGAAAATCAGAGCACAGTAAAACCCAGTTCAGCAAGATACAACAGAAAAAGAAACTCTGGAAGTTAATACATATTTACTTTTTTTTCTTTTTGTTTTAATCAAAAGGTATACTTTGTAAACCCAATGTTCAATAAGAGTAGTTACTTTATGTTGGTAGCAAGTCCTATGTAAAGATTTTGATTACAGTTTGGTTCATCCAACCATTTTTTTCTCATTCATTTTAACTGGAGTCCAGCAGATAACAGCTAACAACACATCCTGTGAATAGCAAAAACCAGTGAATACTTGAGACCACAATAAAATCACTCTTAGATGGCTGCTGAAATCGTTCAAACACCAAATATACCTTAACATGCAGCAACATGCACAGTAAAAGCCGTATTTGCACTAGCATGGAAGTTAATATCTATATTCGGTCCCTAAAAGCATGTCAAGTAGCATTGTGCCGACATATTTCAGTTGCAAAAACTGCAGTCCTTTCAAATATTTTTGATATGCTCTATCATATCAGTAATATGATAGACCATATTATATTTGTAAGTGCAAATATTACGTATTTTGCAAATACGTGGACATTCCACAAATATTTGGGAGTCACGTTCTGCAGAAAAACCCATGAGGACAGAACCACAGTAGGACGGGATCCACTGTAATGGTAATGTAAAAAATTGCTAGCAGGTTGAGCTTCTTAGCCCTGGACATTGTTGTTCCCAATGAATAATATTTTTCTTGACTGAGGAAGTTGAAGTCATTAAGAAGTCCTGATGTCAGTATCCAATATGTTTGTCATACATATAAAACATACTGAAAATGTTTGTTAAAAATACTTTAGTAGAGATTCTTGTGGTTTGTACCATGCTAAAAAAAAAAAAATGCATATAGAAGAACCACTCAATCTGTAAATTTAGTGTTTAAGACTGAAGATATTTGTCAGTGTTTCTAGAACATAACTTTATTTATGTTCCATTTTATGTTTACTTGTGAGTTTAAATATTTAGGCTATAGCTTGTAATTGCATTTAGCACAAAAAAGTCCTGCTGGTTTTCAGAATTCCAATTAAAATGTACTCAATTAGGGTGTGAGTTGTGATTTCAGACAAAAATCAAACATGTCATTACTGTGAACATGACTAGTGGCAGTTACAAAAACACAATATAAAACTACAAATCACCGTTTCTTGTGTAAGTAAATAAGAGTAGAGGTTGACCATATCGTAAATTTTACTTTTAAAGAATCCTGAAGCTTTGGGGCAAGTATTAGCTTCGTTAGCGGCTAGCAGTTAGCCAGCCGCGGTATTCTCATAGCGTTCACAAATCAAATCCTGCCACACAAAACATTTCAAAGTGGTGGAAGCTCGTTCATAGCTGTCTTTACTGAGTGTTGTCAGTCGCTTTCCCTGGTAAGCAGTTCGTGAGAATCCGAAGGAAGATTTCATCTGCAGCTTTTTCTTCTTCTTCTTCTTAATGGTGGTTGGGAAAAACCGCTAGGTAAGCATTATCGCCACCTACTGGTATGGAGTGCGGTTGTAAGTAATTTATTTTTTCTTCAAAATAAGAGTCACAAATTCTGTTATAAGCTTAATATCAGACTCAAAATAATATGTCCCACTTAATTCATCATATTAAGTCACGTGACTAAAGTAAGACAGACTTCCTTTAATGTTTTAATATCGCAAGAACTCGAGCTTAATAAGAGCTAATAATAACGGAAACTAGTTTTGCAAACCACGTCTTTTTAGCATGGTAGGACAAACCAGATAAGCTCAGTTTCAGAAAATGTAACTGATTCATTTGAGTAAATTCATTTTTATAATTGATTTGACATTTAAACATAGTGAATTTTTAACCACAACCTTTGAATAAAATCTTTCCAAATAAAAATTTTTTAGTTTTACAATAATGTTGAAGTTAACATGCAAATAAAAATGAATTATTGAACATGAATATTCCACATGGATGCTTTTACTTATACCTGCTTAGAGCCGATCCAAACTTAGAAGAGCATCGCTTCGAGATGCAAATGTTTCTGTGCTTGATGGTGTAATTGCTAAAACAAAGCCCAAAATAGAGAAGGGTACAATAAAAGAATGGTCGAACCACATTCTAATGAAACCAGATGGGGTAGCTTTTATGTGCTTCAAAATTTAGTTTATGATGGGTTTTACGTTATGACTGTAAATATCTCTATAATGCCGTTGGGCGCTGAGGTAATGGCCCTAAACTCTGTGGGGAAGGACGGCCTTTCAACTGTTTTGTCACGATTTTCACCCAAAGCTCCGAAGTCAGATCAAAGGAGGCCTCTCGGGAGCTCGAGAAGGAGACACACCAAGAAAAGGAGGAGTAGGAGGAAGCAACGGATGAACCCTCGGCGCAGCTGTACTCCACTGGAACCTTTAAGTGCCCTTTGCGCCCTCCTGCTGTCAAACAACCCCTGAATCCTCTCTTGCGGCAAACTGCAGTCAAGCTGAGCCTGCCGACAGGCTCTGGCAACCCTGACTGTCACTCTTTCTGCGTCTGCGGAAACGTCTTCTTCCTCTGCAACCCGAAGGGGGAAACTTGAGGGCAGACGCACAGACCGAACAGACAGACAAACCGCAGGCAGCCTTTGCGCTCTCGGAGTTGAAATAGCATTCACATTTCACAGGAAGTCATTGCTCACTGCGATGCTTCGCTGCTCAGACACAACAAAGTGGCTTTCTGGAGACACAAACACGCAGGGAGAAAAGTGTGGGGTTAAGTGGAGGCCAGGGGCGGCATGAGAACTGAAATAAATTGTGTGCTGAATGCAAATTGCACCGGATGAATAACAGATATGTGAAATAAAACTGAGGTGAGCTGCTTTTTGAGGAAAAAACTCAAGCTTTGCTCAGCCGCTCTTACGGTGCAAATGTATTTGTGCCCCTTGAAATTTTTCAAGTCTGGAACCACAAAGTTCAATCTATCTAAGGCGAAGAAGAAAAAAATATGTATTTTCATTTATGACAAACAAAAATCTGAAGTGTGTGGCATGTTTTAGTATCCTGCCATTTGTGCAGTTTTTTCCTCCACCCTCTTTGCACTCCTGCAAACTGATATTTTTTGCATTTTCTTTTATTCCTAAGTGGAATCAAACTAAAAGGCTTAGCTTCTTAAACTAACAGAACCCTGGATAAATGTGAAACATATTAACACAGCTGAGTACAGAACCCACACACACCACAATCAAATCATTTAAACCATCGTTAAACCCCTTGGACACCTTCGCCGACGCACATCCGGTCTTTGCCGAGTGCGCGTTCTGACCCGACAATGCAACCTCAAACCTCACCCACTGGTACAGAGCAATTTTCTAAAGATGTCGACGTCGATCCAGACTTGGCCACTAAAAACCTCAACACGCACTTTTAACTTAACTGTTCACAGTCGAAGAAACTGCGTTTAGCTTTGACTGATGAAAGGAATCGGTGCCTATAACACCAATAACAACACTGTTTCACTTAGCTACCATCTCACTGAAGCAGGAAACTTCATCTGGAAAACAAAAAAACTAAAAACTTCTCAACGTTTTGTCATTGATGTCCTACAGATGCTGAATCAGCAAACTTTAACAAGGTCGAGTTGACGCCGTGGCGTTATCCTGCGCCTCTGAACAACGGCACAGTTTGCTCTATGAATATGGACTGAGATGTTCACCTTGTCTGGGATCAGTTTTACACAGGTGTGTGTCCTGGTGCTCTGCTGCTTAGTATATTTCTATAAAATTCATGTGTCCAGTGGTGAAACGAGCTCCGTCTTCCCCCAGAGAGCAGGCCAAGGAAACAGAAGCTTGTCAGCAACAACTGGGAAAAAAATTCAAAGCTCCCAACTTCTGCTCAGTTTGCATCTCGCGGGCTGGCCATTCTGTTCTTGAACATCAGATGATGTTAATGCGCAGAAAAGGGGAAGACAAACCCACTTGAGCCCCGAACTCGTAACTTTTAACAACAGGATCAATGCGCTAACACTTTAAGCAATCCATATTTGATTTCTTCCAAATGCAAGGGAGAGAAGCAACAAAGGCACCTCTCGCCCCCAACCCCACACACAACATGCGTCACTGCAGCGATGTGCAATGTTAGCTTTCTGCCGCACAAAGCTTTCCTCATCGAAAAAGTTCAGAGCGTGTTCTGGCCTCCTGTTTCCTGTGTCTGCTTTCATTGGGACGTCTTATGACTTTCTTTTTTGGCGTTCTCCCATTAAAGACGAATTTGTGGCGCTCATGACCAAAGGGAGTCCAGTCGTTAGTCTCCCACCTGAGCTGTGTATCTCCGCAGCTTCTCCAGAGTTACAAGAGGCCTTTTGGATGTGCCTCTGAATTATTCTTTTTCTCTTTCTGTTGTTGGACAGTAGTTTGGTTTATAACCTAATGCCAGCATAAGTTTATCTAGAACAGAGAATAATGTCTGCATGGACTATTTACTAGTCTGGTGATTTGTGCAGGACTTCTTGTTGATCTTTGGTGGTACACTCTAATATAAATACAATGCATTACAGTGTCATACAGGCAAACGCATAACCCTCTTCCATAAAAAAAAGTAATAATAAATAAATAAAAAGCTTTTTTTTTTAATCTAAACCCCATATCAGGCTACAAATTTAAAAAGAACAAAAAGCCATGTAGCACAAAAGTTCACCACAACAAACAGTAAGAATCACATCATCAGTGATCATCAGTCACATCTGATTGTCTAACAGCCATAATTTTAAGTCATTAGAAAATTATTAAAAAGACTGGTACATTCTTATGGTATTTTACTCCAGTCATGAGAATCTTTCACTGAAAATGAGTTCTGAACGTACTGCGTGTATACGGTACAGAAAGGTTCAGCTCTGGCGGTCCTTACAGACAACAGTGTGACAAAGAGTATAATTTTCCACCCACCTCACTACCGCACATTACTTTGTACCCCAATAACGTCCAGTGCGTCGCCGTAAATCGGCAATATGCGAAAAAAAAAAAAGTCAAACGGGTACGAATACTTTTGCGAGGCACCACACGTTATTATTTTTCCCGTAAGTCACCCTTCAAAGAAAGATGCCATTGTCCGCAAAAGCATTATCTCTCCCCGACTATCGAGTGTCGGAGACCTCCAAGAGGCTCCCGGACCTATTTAAAATGTCCGATTACTGTTGTGGGGTAAAACAGCCAAACAAGCGGTGTGCGGGGCCGTGTAATGGATCCGTCCAAACATTCCTTTGTGTATGTGAGGCCCCTGCAAGGTTCAATGTGCAGCTGACACAACAAAGAGAACCTGTGTTTGACGGGCGGGCTGATGCCAGGCCCGCTCCGAGGACGTCGGGGAAGGCCGGGACACTCTGAACCCATCTTAGGTTGGACTGGCAAAAACGCTTGACAGAGATAGAAATGTTATCAATGCGCAACCAACACCTTGCTGATTGACTGTGTTTCACTTTAGAGGAAGAACGGCTGACATGAAAATGAAAAATCGTCTTCTTTTCATAGCACTGACCCTGTGGAGACGAAGTTCTTTGGGGAATAATGGAGATGGAGGCTTTAAAGGTAAGGGGAAAAAAAAAGAAAAACAACTTTATTTAACTTAATTTTTTTTATTATGTATTTAAAGTGAGCGACATGTGTCTCAACATGTGTTGAAATGTCACTCAGAGTGGAAGAAGCCACTGCAACAAAAGTCACGTTGCAGTTTCTAAAAGTCGTGGTGAACCTTGTCCTACCAGAGGTTGCTTCCTGTTAAAGGGGAGTTTTCCTTTCTGCTGTCACTGCATGCATGCTCAGTTTGAAGGATTGCTGCAGAGTCAACACCACAACGCCAGCGATCGTCTCCTGTCGCTACGGTCACATCCAGGAGGAGTGAACCTCTCTATTCAGTGGCTCCATGCAGTCTGCTGGGTTTCCTTAGATGGAAAACTTTTTTAAAAAACAAATTTGATGCATTGGATGTAGGTGTAATAAGATTACTAGATTCAATTTTTTTTTTGCAAAGTGCTTTGAGATGGTATGTTGTGACTTGGCTCTATGTAGGCAAACTGAATTGAATATCAGCCAGGGGATTGGTTAATCGTAAAGATGATTGTGTGTGTTGGTAACTCTGAGAGAGGGAAAGCAGTTGCTGCAAAGAAAGGTAAAGACCAATTTATTAGGGAATTGATTTCTGTCATCCATGGCGATGGTGGTGTTATGCTGTGGGACCGTGTGTAAAAATGGTTCCTCAAACAAAGTGGACACAAAACTTGAGAACTACCTCCAATCGTTGACATGTTGATTACCGATCATCGTGGCTTTTTTCGACAGTTTGGATCTGATGACCGACGCTTGGAAACAATGTGGTGCTCTGAACCTCATCCCACTTGAAAATGTGCAGGTTCACCTGGAAGCCAGGTCGGTGCATGATGCCTGTCAACCAAAATAAACCAAGTCCATCAAGAACAGGGACAAAATTACACCGTCTGTCCAATTTTGACCTCGTATGCTTGAGAAAAAATGTAAGAGTATAAATTCAAACTTGTGCACCAAAATTCTCACTTTTTTTTTTATCACAACTCCAAGTGCACATTGTAATAACCATTTAACAATTTAAAAATAACTAATTATTTATTCATTCAACAGACAATAAAAAGTAAAAACAGAAATTAATAAGACAAATAGTTATGTCAACTGACATGCAGTTTTACACAATTTGTTTGAAAAGGAACAGGTAGCAGATAAAAGATCTCTCGATTTCCTGCACCTCTAACTTATTTACACATTTACAGTAAACTCCAAAAAGACATTTCGACTGAAATTATTTATGCACCGAGGAGAACTGCACTGCAAAGGTTAAGCAGGCAGTGATTACCCACACCATTTGAAAAAGAAGGAAAAAAAAATTGCTTTAAGCCGATGCGCTCATCCTGAATGATTTACATGTGTGGGTTAATCAGCAAAATAATGAAACTCTGGAATAAATAAAGGCAAGCCTGCTGTGTTTTAGGCCGATCGAACTTCAGTGCCATTTCAGAATGCAAGTAATTTATGATGTAATCCAAGACAATAATAAAAGAATGTGGGATTAAAGTGTCTTTTTTTTCATGTTGTAACAAAAGTCTGGAGCTGATTGTTTTTCCACATTTTCACTAACCACTTTTCAACAGAGCCAGAGCGCAGTCTCGAAATGTACCAGCTTCTTGTTCTCGGTTGCCTGTTTGTCTTCGTGATCGTGCCGCTGCTTGGGGAGTGAAACGCCGCGTTATCTCCGTGACCCTGACTGGCGAGTCGAAACCTTTTGTCGGGGCAGCGAAAGTCAAACGGACTCCGGCGCATCTTTGAAATTCTAAGTTATTTCTCAACGAACTTGGCCCATTCATTTCTCCCACGAGTGCAACCCGAGGCCAAGCCTTGCCCCGGGTTTGCGCGAGCCTTCACAAAGAGCAAACCTCGGGCCGTGCTCGAACGGCGAGGGGACGCTGTTTGAGTTGGGCGCAGTGCAAACACAGACAGCGCACGGCTCATTGTGTGAGACGGCCGAGAGGAGAACCAACGGCCTCCTCACACTGCAAACACTCCCAGCTGTTTGGCGGTACGAGGCGTGTGCATTCACACGCGCGCGCGTGTGTGTGTGCGCCTGTGTGTGTGCGCGCGCGCTCTTTGTCCGTGCACTTGTGCTCGTCCGTAGCCACGGTCAGATACAAATATAGCGCCACACCTTGAGTCAATGCCACTCTGTTTAGCTTTCGCAGATATGTAAACTCCAGTGCCAAAGCATGCATTTGATGTACCCGTCAAGTTTACCCAAAAGGAGAGGAAAGTTAATACCTAATGCCTTTCAGCAAGGCTTTCCTCAACATTAACCCGCTCTATCCCCAAGCAAGGCAAAACGCAATCATAATCTTTTCTGATACCAAAGACCAAAACATATTTAAATCCAAGATGACAGATTGATTTTTGTAGATGGTATGGTGGGGTCCACTTCAGATCTAATCTTGCCTTTTTCCTTTATAAAAATACTTGATGTAGTATATAAAGGGAAAAACCTTAACCAACTAAGTTCAGTCAGGATCGAAAAATCTATTGAATCTTGCTTAAGGTTAGATATAACATTACCTTAGTATTTGGTAAAAACCCTTCATTAATACCTTTAGTAATCACCTTCTAAACTGTGTGACTTGGGATATGCCCTTTTGGAGTCTGGTCAGAAGCTTCTCACAATAGTTTGTTGAAATTTTGACCCATTAATCCTGGCAGAACTCATACAATTGGGTCAAGTGTTCAGGCCACCAAATACTCTGAAAATGAGCACTTCAAAATGTTTACTTCGCCGTTTTCAAGGTACTTTATAGCTAAGCTTTTGGTATGCTTTGGAAGACCCGTAACTTTCCAGCTGATTGTTGTGAGATGTGGTTCCACAATTCTTTTTCTCTGGTATCTTGGTTGATTTGCTGTTATTTTTTAACGATGTCTCTGGAGGAGTTTGTTCGATACATCCACAGGTGTCCCTGTGAATTCGAACTACCCAGTGAGAGGCTTACAGAGCCATGACGTCATTGTCTGGGCTTTTCGAAATGATTTAAAAGTCTCTTTCATGGTTTTTATTCTTTTTTTTCTTTTTGCTAAAACATGTAAATCTAAGCAGCCTCATATCTACTTGTTTTCATTCATAAATCACAAATGGAAACAGCGGTAACCCACACAGCTGCGAGCCTTCAGAAATAAATTTGAGTATGTGAAATGATTGGAGTTATGGTGTGGTAAGTGACTACAAAATCTGTGTCGGACGTCTCCCCATTTCATTCTTACATAATGATAATAGAATGAGGATACTTAATACAGTAATGGTGGATGAACTCTGTAGTTGTCATATTAAATGCCATAAATTGAGGTTTTTATCACTCGTTCTTACTCTTCTTGTTGGCAATGCGTTCTGTCTTGCTTTTAAATGCTGTCTCCTTGTGATCTGTTGCATCCGTTAACATATACATCAAACCAACACCTTTTCTAATCTTTTTTTTTATGTAAGAGACTTCTGCAGTAAAATAGAAAAACATTACATTTTTACCCTTTATTGGAATCCTGATTGCTTGGACACACCAGGTGACAACATGTTCACTCATATGAATTCAAAACAACTTCTGGGTTGTGATTCTGGCAACATGCAAGTTAACAAAGGTCAAAGAAAAGAAGAGGTGTGCTCTGTTGTACCCCCAAACCTAAAAGATGGTCACACTTCCTGTCTGCAGCAGGCTCCCACACTGCAACAACCAAAACAACAACCACTCAGTTTTAATACACAAGTTAGGCTGGTTAATAAATTAGCCTTCCCTTTACATTTAAAATTCTAGTGAAGAACGATAAAAAGTGACTTTGAATAAAATGTGAATCATGTGGATAGAAACCAATAAAAGTATAACCCAGAGGAGACTCATTAGTTGATCTCATCTCTGAATAAATGAAAAGGAAGCTGGTTATTGTTATAAAACCATCTGGCTCCCTCTGTAATGGTGTTCTTCCATGTCTTCTTATGTGCCAATTATCCTTAATGTTATTAAGAGTAGCTTGACTTTTAGTGTGGTGCCGAACTGTTTTTAACATGCTGCTATGAAACCCCCTGTTGAAGGAATCTTTCTTCATTTCTTCCACAGTACTGAATCCGCAGTTTTAATTGTTTTTAATGAGATGTTTTTAGCAACGAACTATGATAAATGTGCTTTACTTACGCTTGCAGATTTAATAGCTGTTTTTGACAATGTGAACCATAACAACTACATATTCATCCTTTGGGGTGCCGCAAGGCTCCTTTCTTGGTCCTCTTGTCTTTTATCTTTATTTGATCCCACTTGGTGCTCAGAGTTTCCCCCTGAAAACCTGCTAAGCCTGGCAGTAGGGGAACTAGGGCAGTTATCCAGCAGCCCACCGTGTTTTTATGCCCAAAAATGTTAAAAGTTACAAAAATTTTTATGTGCACAAACAGGCATCATAATTTTGAAACAATAGCACGTGAGTCCAAAGAGCAGGTGCAGGGAAAAGCTCCCCAATTTCATGAGTTAACTATAAGCCTAGCTTAATCAGTCTTTACTGTCACTGTTACTGGTGTTTTGAAAAAAAAAAAAAAAAAAAAACTATTTAAGCTAAGCAAATGATCGTCAGCCTGGTGGGAAGGCAAGTAAAGCCTGGTGGTCCGCCAAGCTTATAGTCCACTGGGGAAAACCCTGGTGCTATTTTCTAGCATTGTACACCATTTCACATATATACAGATGATTGTCAAATCTATTTTCCTTTGAAACACAGTGGTTCTGTTCAGCTTCCCCTTGACTGTGTTAGTGTTATCAAGGAACGGATGACACTGAATTTTCTTAATTTTACCAAAAAGAGGTTTGAGGTCATGTGTTTTAAATCCAGTGGCTCCATCTGTGTCCCTTCCTTCAACTTTCCTTCTTTGGCCCTGCATGAAAAATCCAGCATCACAAATTTATGAATAAGCTCCTCCTGTCTAGACACCAGGTTGAGACACTGATTCATGCATTTATCACCTCACAGCTGGATTATAATCACTCTTTTGACTGAAGTTAGCCAAGGAAAACTCCATGTATCACTGTTTCAAAAATTAGACAAAAACATATTTTTGTTGTACTGCACTTTGGTCAACAGCTATTTTGTATTTTTGCGTGTTTAAGAAATAAAGTGGTTGATGTATTACATTATAGTACGTGATGGTACGTTACTGTACAGTATGGTGCGTTACGTTACGCCATGTTATGTACGGTATGTTACGCTGTGCTACGTTACAGTACGGTATGCCACCAAAGTCATTAGGGTACACTTTCTTTCCTTGTTTTAACATACAAAATAAAGGTTTAAATTACAAAATGTCTTTTCCATGCAGATTAATTTAACCCACGTATTATTTGTCCAACTATTTTGGCTTTCATGCTTGTCTAATTGTAAGTTTGCGTTGGCAAGGCTTCCTTTTTTTCTTGAAACTTTGAACTAGAACTTTATCACTTTTAGTAACTCATCATCAGCCAGTTGTAGCATTCTTCCAATGCTCACAAATCATTTCATTCTTTCTTTTTATAATGCTGCCTGATAAACAACTTGAAAGTGTTGGTGGCTTCTTCTGTGCTTTCGTAGTTGAGTCTCATTGACAGTTTTTATGAGTCAACTCTGTCAAGAGGCAAACTCATTTTAATTAGTCATATCTTGTCAAACCTTTACCAAAAAAAAAAAAAAATTGGGAATATGAACTAAAAATCAGCCTATAGTTTAATATGGTGAAGACTACAAAGTAATGTACCACTGAAAAGCTGTCCATGCCTTCTGTTTATCGACAAAATCCACAAAATAGCCCCACTAATGATCTTATTTTTGTTGTTTTTCCACATTAAAAGGAGATTAATGTTAAATCCAACTTTCAAAAACAACAGTCACTGGTGTATTTCAGATTGTAGATGTGTTGGAACCAAAAACGACAAACACATTTTCTTCCTGGCATTGCTTTGTGCCTCCTTATAATTTTCAAATAAATCAGAAGTGTTTGTGCAGACAAAATAAAGTCACACAAACAAACTATAACTTATGTTGTTTTCGGCCTCACAGAGGTTCCCTACAGTGGAATCAGGATATTTCCCTGCTGAACTGTCACATGCAAATACAACATTTATCAAATGGTTATTACTTCACTTTCTGCGAAACTGTACATGTCCCTTGAAAGCGTTTATAGGCCAGCTCTCCACACATGGCACTGTAGAAACCTAATCTCGCTCATTCCAAGGCCTCCTTAACTTGAAACTGTACTCTTTTCTTTTCTTCAACTTGTTTTACTGAGTGGGCTCTTGAATAGAGGCTACAGCTCTGGCACAGTGTCCCATACTGTCAGATTTAGGTAAATTTATCCAGCCTCCCTGTTCTGTCTCAGAGCTTTGGCCCGATCAAGAAAACACTCACGACAGTTTGGCTCATAGGCTTGGTAAAAAGGGGACTTTATGTAAACAAAAAATATTGCAAATTACTATTTGAAGGATTTAACTTCGGGAAGAAAACACTAATCCCTCTCTGAGCTCAAGTTCAGGCTTTGAACAAGCTCTGTTTGTTGTGTTGGGCGCTGTGGATAACCTATTTTAAAACCTGACTTTTGTTGTGAAGCAAAACCAGATAGCTGCTAACTGATGACAGTGCAGCTGCTAACGATGTGTTTCGTTTTGTACTTTAAAACTTAATGTTGCTTAGTACTATGTGTGTAAAAGATTTTTTGAGAAGTAAATTGGCAAAACTGCACAAGAAAACAAACAAACAAACCTCCTGCCAAAAAATGATTTAGGCAAAAAACAAAAAAAAGTGCTAAAAAATAACTTAGGGCATTATTTTAGGAAGGTGACGATGTCCAAGTTTGCCATATTGGATTTTCAGGTCAAGGTTGGTGAGAAACCTTCAGCTCCCAATTGGATTTACAACTTCTAGTGATTTTTTTTTTGTAAAAAATGTTCTAGCATCAAACTTTGAGGTACTGACTAAAGTGAAAATTAACAACAATTAAAAACAACAACAATGTTTTAAAAAGAAATACACTGTGGGAAGATTTGCTGTTTCTCAGTTTGGATAATTTATCTCTCTATGCAAAATCAATTTAGTCCTTAGTTTCAGGTATTTTCTTCTTCTCTGAGTGCAGATTGTACAAACGAACACACTACCGCCCCCTACGAGGTCGTAGTGAAAACTGTACGTGGAAGGCAAAAATGGCATGAATAGAAATTCTTGTTTGCCCATGAGGTCAAAGCCGTAATAAGGCCTTAAAGAAAGCCCCAGTTTAGTTGCACTTTTGTTTTAAAAAGTCTGTCAAGATTGCGGTACTTTAAAAATGTGGTATTTACTGAGGTGGTACTCATTTCATAACCGCTGGAGTAAAAGCGTCGAAAACCCTGCTACTGCAGTGAGTGAGTCAGGATTCAATCACACAACACTGGGTGTCCGTATCTCAGCTGCGGTGGAACGGGGTAGGCCTGAAGGCCAAAGCCACAGTTAAGAATAGGAAGATTGTCGTTGGTTGGTTGGTTTAACCTTTGACACCCCGGTCATTTTCTTACAAAGTACTGCAAAGTTTGAAGTTACAAAGCTCACTATATTCAGACAAAAAAAAAAAAAAAAAAGAAAGTTTGAGGAAGTGTTAGACTCAAGAAGAGCTAAGAGTTCTACTGAGATGCCTGATGGAGATGGAAAGGGGGACTTTGCAAGCAAAGTACAGCTATTTTCCCCCTCCTGCCTGGGGCCCAGAGTAGATGCGGTGGACCCAGCCCCAGACGCCACTCCGTGGTTTGGCACGCTCTGCATTTCAGCCCTCTCACTGTTTCCAGTTGAACCAGCTCCCATGCAAACACATGGGCGACCGGTGGGTTTTCTTATTTAGTTGTCGGTCAATAGTACTTAATAATATTCAAAAAGACAGAAGCGACGCAGCGTACCCGCGCTTGCCAAAAATGTGATCTTCCTCTCTCGTCTTCCTAGCCTCTGAATCTTTAACGTTTGCAGAAAGTGCTTTCGGAGCAGATTCATAACAATGCAGTGCAATCTTAAAGAAAAAGAAAGAAAGAAAAAAAAAAACTTGGCGGACACTTAAAAAGTCCGAGGAGGACAATGATTTCCTTTCAGATGCCTCTAAGTGGAAATATTTCACATGCAACGGCCTGTATGTGCAGCGTGAAGCACGCGCGGCGATGTGGCGTCCTCAGATTGATGTCCTCGCTAACCCGAGTGCTCTCATCCCCTGCCTCAGCTTTTTGAAGTTGAATAAACAGTGTGTCATAGGATCCTCCAGATACCACCCAAGTGCTACGGCGTGTGAGAGAGTCTGCGAGTACGAACAGTGCCTGTGTCTCCGGCTTGATTTGTGGGGCCTTCAGTCGCCGCGGCGAGTGCAAAAGAAAAAAAAAAAAANTCAACACTTTTACAATAAATTTAGTGAAGCTGAACTGAACTGTATGCAAGCTGCTGCTACTTGGCCTCCAACGTCATTGGTTGGTTTTGATGCAATTAAAAAAAAAAAAAAAAAAAAAAAGAGCCAGGAAGGGCCCCAAGGGGACTGTGTACGACCAGTGCACTGGGAACGCCGTCGACGAGCATAGCGTCGATGCGTGTGACATGTCTCCAGTGACAACGGCGGGGTGACAAATAACGCTGACGCACACTGTCCCCGGTCTTCATCCAGCCACCATAAAAACGGAGCTGGGCCTTTGAACATTTTAATTAAACTAAAAGGGACCATCTCCACCCAGGCCTGTGATTTAGGAACGTTCGAGGACAAACAACACCATCTTTTTACAGGGTAGACATCAAATGGATGTCTTTTTTTTTTTTTTTTTATGTCACCCTGGTTCCCTGGAGTTGACTTTGATTATTTCGAAAATCCATCTGGAATTTTGATGGGCATGTTTTGAACGAAACAAGGCCTCAAGACAATAAAAGCGGGGATGTCTTGAAACAAAAGGTCTCTGCGGTTTTGTCTGTTTCTCATGCTGAACAACAGCCTCACAGTCTGTGCACTCAGGAAACTCATGTCTGTAATTTTAGTTTATGCTGTCATTATTACAACACGTTAGCAAATGTTCATTTTTTTTTTTAATGGTTGGAAAGGGTGAGTCGTGTCATGCGTTATTTTACGGAGCCAAGTTTGGACTATGAAAATGAAAAGAATGCAAAAGTTAAAGTCAGACTTTTGCAGCGTCCAAAAAAGCTAACCCTTCTTCGCTTACTGTATGTGTCGATACCGTCGAGAGGTGGAAGGATTTTCCCCGTTCTTCCTTGGAAAGAAGGTTTGAATCCAGTCCGACTGGACAGAGTGAGTCTGTGAAAATCTATTTAATGTCGGGGACTTTGAAAGCATCACCACAGTCGAATCCCTCTGAAGGGGGTCGATGTATTTCAGACGCCATGTGGAGTTTGTTTTGCACATCAGCCAGAAAGTTCAGTTTGGTCTCCTCCGACTGGCGCATATTCTTACACGTATTTACGTGGGTGGACTCTGTTTACAAAGTGTCAGGGTTCGTATTCGGATCCTGCCACAGATTCTCAGTTGGGAGTTGGGTCGTCTCATTGTAACTCTCAAAAGAAAAGCGTCCTCACAGCATTTAGATGCCACCCCCCCAAGCTTCCCTGTAACGGCTTCTCCCACGTTTTTTGCTGTGTCTCCGACATCAGGGGTCCCCGATCCTGGCCCAACAGGTTTTAGATCCGCCTCTGCTCCAGCATAAATGAGTCAAGCGACTGCAATACATCGTCAACATCCTCAATAATCATCCATTCATTTTAGTTGTGTGTGTGGCAGATGGGAAATACCTAAAACAT
>NW_006799956.1:2450906-2521156 GCF_000485575.1 Poecilia formosa
AAAAAAAAAAAAAAACCTTTCTGCATTTAAAATAAAACTTTGATGCACTAGAAAAATTTATATCATTTTCTAGAAGGATTCCTGGCTAAACCTGAAGGAATTAAAGTTGCACAGAATTTTATTTAGCGCCAGTGGATTAAAGGGTGGTTAATACAAAATAATATAAAAAAAAGTCTAATTTTTTTTCTCCGCTTCACAATTACGTATGCACTTCTTTTTTTTTGTCTATTACATAAAATCAAAATAACAGACAGTGACTTTTGTATCAACTGACAAAATGTGGAAAAGCTCAATTGAGTCTCAACACTTTTACAATAAATTTAGTGAAGCCGAACTGAACTGTATGCAAGCTGCTGCTACTTGGCCTCCAACGTCATTGGTTGGTTTTGATGCAACAAAAAAAAAAAAGCCTTCCAGCAATATAAGGCTTAGTATATGTCAAGTGGGACAACAACCAAAAAAATGCAATTGTATTTAAATTAAGAATGTAAAAAAGGCTGGCTGAGACTCAGATCAACATCTCACTGCCACCAGAGGGAGTTAAGTGTTGACTCCCCCAAGGAATTTATTTATACATCTGGACAAAATTCACAACTCGATAATAAATAAAAATCTGTTTTCGCTATACTGTTCCCCCCAGTGGGTCTGACAGAAAAGGGCACAAATGCGACATATTTATCAGAAAAGCCAGTTCATCATAATTACTCATTATTAGTCATGCAGTGCTATGTTGTCTTGTAAGGCAAACAGCTGGAAAGCCATTTGGATTTTTTTTTTACTGGGCTTACTGTTGTGGTGTGGCCCATCCGGAGGGGGGGGGCGGAGGGAGCACAGAGGGAGGGGGGCAGCCCACACTGCCGGGGCAAAGTCGTGATGTTGCAAGTGCCCAGTTAAGGCTTATAAAAAGGCCATTCCGTTTCGTTCCTCGTTAGTTTTCTGTACAACAACTACACGTGTTGAGCTCAGGCTGGAAGCCCGTCCCATTCACTGCATATCTGGTGCAGGTAGGGGAGGAGTGGGAGGAAGAGGAGAAGGAGAAAGAGGAGGAGGAGGCGGAGGAGGAGGCGCACAGCCCTTTTGTTACCTGTACTAGACGTACCTGGCTGTTGGACGGTAGTAACATGCTGAGAGTTTGAGGTTGCGGGGAAATACTTCCAAGTCAGATTCACAGAGTTTGGATTTCAATCTTGTGAAGACAGCAGTGTTTTTTCACCCTCCCCTCCTTGTTTTCTTCTTCTACCTTTTAAATACGCACCGAGGGTTGTGGGGGGAGGAGGGAGAGAGAAAGTTAATTAGAATTTTAGCGTTTCTTTTGTTGGTTTGTTTGTTTTTTTAAAGTGAGGACGAATAGGAGTCACTTCCTCCCAAGAACTCATTCAACTTTCCCCCCCCCCCCAAACTGCGGTCACGTTTCCAGCTTTCGTTTTTCGGACTCCTCTCAGCATCTCACCTGTTCTGGACGATGGGTTTGTCGCCGTCGAGGATCCCCAAGGAGCTTCAGCTTGACGTGACGGGAACCAGGCGGTATACGTGCCTCTGGGGGGGTTAGGAACGCTGCAGATGTGAACGCCACTTTGTGTTAACAGTGCATGGCCTCTGGATAAAGTGCTACCGATCATGCACAAACCCCTCCGAAAGTGGAGTCTCTACGTGTTCCTGTGTTTCGGCATCATATACCTCAGACTAGGGTGAGTTTTTTCTTCTTCTTCTTCTTCTTCCCCTCCTCTCTCATAGCTTCCTTGCACGCGCGAGCTGTAAAATTGACACACACACAAAAAAAACATACGCACTTGATGTGTGGATTAAAGTGCCCTCTGACCTCACGTTGAAAAAAAAATTTTAATATCAAAATTAGATGCATCGACTTTTTTATTTTTTATTTTTTAAATAGTCTTGTGAGTAAAAAGTAGCGCCCGGTTGCTTGTTGCAACGGACACCAAGAGGCTTTATTTGTTTCATGTCAGGAGGCTCTTTGCTCTTTTTTTTTTTTTGGTTGTTGCACAAGATCATTTCAGCCAGTGTCTCAGCTCCCGATCCTGCATACCTTCATTAATAGCGGCAGACTGAGTTGTATTTCCACATTCCATTGCCTAGACTGAGATTTTTTTTTTACGTCTTTACCTGTTTTGCAATAGCTCAGAAACACACCACACCATGACACATCATCCAACGTCTTCATAGCTCTGGAAGAACTGCTCTAATATTTTGTGCGTGTTTTGCTTGTAACTATTGTTTTTGCCAAAGCCGGTCCCAGGATATATGAGGGCCACGGCACAGTGTTACTGGGGTGGGGGGCCACCACTGCAGTTCACAGAGCAAAAGACAAAATTTTCAACTTAAATCTTCAGGTAGACCTGATTGATAAATTAGTCAGCTTGAATTGTGTACGTGGATTTTGTGTGTGTGTGTGTGTGTGTGTGTGTGTGTGTGTGTGTGTGTGTGTGTGTGTGTGTGTAAATTAAGGCTACATTCATTTTGTTTACAGTTTAATTGAAATATTAAACTGTAAATATTTAATTGAAATATTCCTATAACGTGTTTAAAAAAAATTCCCAAGGGTCACAGACAGTATAAATCATCCAGAGACGAACAAATGGAAATGTAACTTCATCTTGTTGTGATATTGTGGGAATAATATCAAAGTGGAGAAAGTGTCTTTTTTTTTGTTTTGTTTTGTTTTGGTGAAATGTTGAGAGAATTATGTTAAAACGAAGTAACTGTAATATAATTTATCATTTTCAGCACCCCAGAACCTCTAAAATGAAATCACTCAGTCAAAGTATCCTGGAGTAATATTCTAGTTTATCATGACTTCGCCGTTTCTCATGCGGATGTCCCGAAATCATTCCTAATGCTCGTTTAGATTTACAGGTCTTACAATTCATGTTGGGCTATATACCTCAAACTTTAGCATAACAGTCTGTTGTCAACTTAGACTTTTTTTTTCTATGGTTCGAGCTCAATCAGTTTTTGCATGTCGTCACAAAGTAACCAGCTTGTTTTACGGTTAACTCGTTAATCGACTTTTGATTAAGTCGACGATGCATCAGGAGGCGTTTTGCTCAAAGTCATGTCACTTTATCTCATAAATAAATCAACTAGGAGGAAGTACCCATTGATTTTTACACACAACAATTTCATGGGTGCAAAATAGCGCCGTGGTTAGCGCTGCTACCTCACAGGCATCGGGATATGCGGGTGTAGGTAACGGATGAATGGACGGTGCGTTTACATGCGCTGTGTGAACTTAAGTTAATGTCGAAGTGGATTTTTTTTAAGGTTCCCTTTAACCTCGGGCCGATCCGTGAAACTTAATTTGAGTTCTGTGTGTGCTTTTAAGCGATCCCCAAAGGTCGCTGGATAAAATAAATAAAAATGATGTCAGAAGAAATACATTTAAGCATGATATCTGTTGCAATTCATCCCAAAAGTATACATATTTTATGCTTCCTGCAATGAATATGAATCCTTTTGTTTTTGACAGCAGTGAGCCATGTGTCGTATTGTTCAAAAAGAAAATAATAGATTGCACATTTACAAAAACCAGAGACATAAAGTATCTGGTGAAGCCCTGAGAACTTAATGAACAGTGGCACCAGTGGAGGAGAACCGGGCAGGCAGTCGTTAAACCCCACCACGGTCTCGTATGCTGTCTGTTGTTCTGCTGTGCAGTAAAAAGGCTTAATGACGGAGAGGATACCGTGACTTTTATCTATTATTTATTTATTAATACTCGTCCAACATTTTAACATTTGTTACAAGCCACTTTTAAGTCAGTCACTCGCTGCTCGAAATTGGAATCAAATGTTTTTTACGGTTTTCCCTTCGACCAAACAGATTATATCCACAACAGGTCCAGCGAACATACTGATTCAAGAGGCGGCAGCATGAACTTCGGCTAGTCAAGCAAGCACCCCGTGCACAACACCAGCATAACGTTTCCGCTGTGGCATTAAGCTTTGCTGTGCCACCCCGACTCTTTCGCTGCTCACCATCTGGCTGCCCCTTCCCGACTTTCTCTGGCTATCGCATGACAATAGCTCCACTATGAGGTAAAAGTAACCCATCTTCATGTTTACTAATCCGGAGCTCTTGGCTCACTCCGTCCATCCTTTCACTCCGGCTGAAAATCTTTCATGGTACCCTCTTTGCTTCCAGTGCAGGTGTTGAGTGAGAGTCACAATGCTGGGGCAAAAGAACGAAAGAAAGAGAGGAAAGAAAGAGAGGGAGGAAAGAAAAAAAAAACCCTGCGACAAAATCTTCAGTGTTTTATTTCCTTGGTCTGATTCCATTGGACTCTCATGATGTTATGCAGTAGATTCCTCTTATTTGTGTAGATATATCAGCTGGAATCCTTTTTCGGATTAAAACTGTGTCGTAAAATCATAGCTGTCATCTTCAGGTTAAGTGGAAATCTAATTCAAGGAATAAGAAACAGGGAGACAGATTGTTGATGCCTTGTCTTTTTAGGACAAGTATTAAGACTTTACACTGTAAGAAGGGAATTTGGAGGGAATTATACATACGAATTCACTCAAGTGTATCAGTTTGTTAATGTAATGTACATTAATGGTTAAATTATAACAATATTGCCTCATTTTGAAAATAATTGAATGGACATGTTTGTTCAGTCCAGTCAGCCAATGCTTCCCTTTCATTGTCGTGTCCAACAGAGAACAGTAAATACATTCACTTACTGTTCTCCATAGACACAGTATCAATTCAGGGAAAGTCAAGACCCATAGTAAAACTTTGTGACCTACTTTAGCTAGTTTAGCAGCAGTGCTAATGCTAAAGTCGGCTTTGCTAGCTTCCTAACTCTAGGAAGTTGTTGGCAATGAACAGCTTAACTGTGGCTGTCAAAGCTTCCCGTGCTGCATTGCTAAAATAAATAGTGTCAGTTTGTATCCAGCTTTGGGTAGCTTAGCAATAGCCCGAATGCTAAACTGAAACTTGCTAGCAAGCTGAGCTTCTAATCCCAAAGGTAATCGCTGCAAACAAATTGTACATCCAGCCATGACTTGCCACATTCTTAGAAAAGACAGTTTGCTACCATTTTACTAGCAACTATTTTTATTTTTGTTTCTTTTTAAAATGGTGGAAAACCATGTAACCTTTTTGAAGAAACAGCGAATTAGCTAGCTTGTCACATTTGGCCCTTTCCACTAGCGCCTAGCAGAGGGTTAGACCAGGCTCAACTCTACTCTGCCCTCCGTTGCAAACAGGTAACAGTAAAAGTACATGTAAATACAAACAAACACTCAGACGGGTCTTTTTGTTCAAGTCAGAGTATTCCTCGCACATTCTGCATTCGCTCAGATGACAAAAAGAACAAACCACAAGCAGAAAATCAAAATACTGAACCAAGAGGCAGAAATAGCACAACGAGAAAAGGTACAGAATTTCACGCAACAAAAATAAACAGAAACTCTGTAGCCTAAAGATATATATCTCTGTACGAATATGTTAGCTTACATTCTGTATGCAAGCTAATATTTTTCACCAGCATTCGTTTTGAAGACTAAGCTAGTCTTAGCCATGGTTTTAACTAAATAATAAAAAACTCATAATGGAAATGGCTGACGTTTTCCTCAACAAATAAAACAGAGATGAAAGCAGCTGAAGTCCAATGTTTGACCTGAATTTGTAGGATTTAAATCTACAATCAAGAAAACTAAGGGATTGAGAAATTTCTAAGTTCATCATATCACATAAACTGCTGATTTACTTGTACTTTACTTCAAAACAAATATAGAAAATTTGAGTAAGTAAGTATTTAAGTACTTAAGCTGTTGGATTAATCTGAGTGCAACTGTTTAAAACGAAATAAGTATTAAAAGGTCGATTGAACGCTGCAATATTTTAAATCCTAATCTGTTTAAATAGCTAAAATAAAATAGGATAATCCTAACATAGTGGGATCTTAAAACGGATGTTGAATTAATCTAATTATGCACCCTATTTTTGTGGGAAATTGTGTAACTTCTAACGATTCTGATCATTTATTACGCATGTCAGTCTGCGCAAGAGATCAGATTTGAATTTGTAATCTTAAATCCGCGTAAAACAAACAAATAAATAATCATTTTACCATGGCAACAACTTGTTGAATCAGAGAGAGGTCGCGACAGAGAAGTGTGCGCTCGGTCTGTTTTATTTGAAGCTCACGCAGCTTTTCGTCAGCGTTTGTTTATTTTTGGCTGGATGGGTTTAGGGTAGCAGCGGCAGGGGCGGCGGCAGCGGCGATGGTGGCTATGGAGGCTGATCATGAATGAAAACCTCCTTCACATCCAGCGTGGAGGTGGGGGGTGGGGGGAGTGGAGGGGATCGGATCAGTGTCACCCCATTGTCCCGCCGTGGCAAAGTGGGCGGATAGCAGTGTCTCCTCCTGCCCAATGGCAGCCGCGATCCTCATGAGAGCGCAGAAGAGGCACTTTTCTGCCATGCAGAATCCCTAAAACCATCATCGCTCCGGCTCGGCTCGGAGAGCCCACAGCAGTGCGCGTCAAAGAGCCTCGGCTGCTGAGAGATGTCAGAGCCAACCTCGGCGCACACACGGCCCTGCTGGGAGCTCGGAGCTGCGTAGGGAGCGCCGCGCAAGGAGAATCTCTGGTGTCTCTTCTCTCTCTCTTCCTCTCTCTCTCTCTCGAGCGGACATAAAAGCAGGAATATACATCTTTTTTTCTATTTTTATTTTTAATTTTGTTTACTTGCATCGGCGTCGCCTCACTCCTGTCCGAGCGTGGCCATTCGCTCAATGTCATCATGATCATCATCTCGTCGCGCAGTGTACTGCTGTCAGTCTACTACCCGCAGATCTTCCTGATCCTGACGAGCGGAAGCTACCTGTAAGTTAGAGCCAATTAACCCAACTGCTCCTTAATTAGCTCCGGAGCCTGCCTGCTCCGCGGCTCATCCACACCCACACCGCATTTTAGTTGTTGTTGTTTTTTTAATCCCACTTACTAAATACATCTGGAGATACATTAACGTTTCTCGCTGTAGATAAAGTTAAAGGGTTTTTTTGGAGAGCGCGTAATGCGCAACGAGCTGTTTGTTCATTGCCAACCACATTGCTTCTTCTTCTTCTTCTTTTTTTTTCTTCTTCTACTCGTCGGATTTTAATTGTAAGATGAAGTTGGGGGATTCCAATCACAGTGCACATCGTCAGGAAAGCCATCCACGTGGGCTGATTAGTTAGACTTGAACGCCGCGTCATGTCCGCGCGTAACGAGCCGCGCCGTTGATTAATCGGTCGCCGCATCAAACGGTTTTTTTTTTTTTTTTTGCATGTTCCGGCCAACCTCATTTTGATCATATGCTCTTTCTTTATTCTTTTTATACAAATTATTTTCCTCCAGAAACTTGTTTTCGGATTCATTTCGGCCACTGAGTGGCAGAGGTGTTCTAGACATTTCGGATGTGGATTTTCAGATTTTACTTTCTTTCTGAGGGGAAAATGTAATGTGTGCGCGGTGACGTTTTATTTGTGTGTCGTTACAGCACCTTCAGTTTGTTCTTGGTGTGTGAGTGTGTGTTAGTATTTGATCCTGCGTCCTTTTGACCTGCTGGCAACAAGTGATTGATGCAGAGGCGTCTCCAGACAGCGGTGTTGAATGAATGGACGAGCGCCCCCTGGGCCCATCAGACTTTTCTCATGTATTATTATGCTTGTCAAGAAGAAAGGTGTTCATAATTCCCACTAAAAGTACATTTATTTAAAATTCTTTCTCTTATTTTTTCTTTTTACAAATATTATGTCTTGAGGAATCCCAAATCATGTCTTAAGGAATCTAAATTCAGCTTTAAAATGATCTCCTTCCCTCTTGATCCGCTGGATGCTGAACTAGAGGTGATCAAATCCGATCCAGACTCCATTAAAAGAACTAAACTAAAACAAAAGAGGCTTTTTTTTTTGTTTTTGTTTTTGCTTGTGTGTGTTTTTTTTGAAAGAGCAGAATCAGATGCCGCAGTATCAGCCAGCTGCAGTGCGCAGCCCACGTTTCACCGTAACACCAACACCGTGTCGCCGGAACGCTTAGATACGACGACACGAACGCTAAACGTCGCGATTCTTGACACGCCGATTGCGCTGCGGACGTATTTTCCTTCCTCATTTGTCTGAAGCAGAACGCTGGCTTTTTCCAAAAATAATTCCTCATCCACTCCATCCCTGCTCTTCTCTCTTTTTTGCTGCCCAGAGACCCCAAACCTGAGTCCAAAATAGATGTGGTTTCCACTACTATGAATAGGGATGGCTTGCACATCAAAGCCACTCAGAACAGTGTCTGTTTTAATTCTCTCAGCATAATTCATGCCCAAATCTTTTCACCAGCCGTTTCAATAAGGGTTAAAAGCAACACGCCCGTGTCTTCGCAAAATATATTTTGACATGTTCCTTCATAGAGTTTGTTTAAAATGCCTGTGGCAAAGCAAGGCGATAGCAAAGTCTCCGCTTTCTGGAGGAACTTTGCTGCCGTGACCAGCATTTGGATCCGTGCAATTTCAATACGTTTTTATCCATCTCCTCTTATTTAACTTTTAAGCTGAATGAGCATCTGTTCAGGATCTGGAGCAGTGTGAATAGCCAGTAAACAGTTGTGTAGGAAACACAGAGAAACAAGCGGGAACAAAGCAGACGATGAGACGTTTCAGAGAGTTTCTGTTGCTTCGGTTGCTCTGAAACAGATCCAGGATGCTCCGTTGACCTTTTCAGACCCCGTCCTCAAGGCTCCCCCTGGCTTGCAGCTGGAGCCTCATGCTGAGATGCGACACACTCTCTGACTAGACGCGGGGCCCGCATGAGACCGTCACTGAAAGATGAAAGATGCCCCCCGCCCCCCGAGGAAGAAATAGTGCGATTAGAAGAAAAAGAGAATGATGCAGCATGTTCTAATAGCCTTTATGTAAAACGGGAAGACAACGTTTAGTCATACTGCTGCTAAAATAATGTTATATTCTCTACGTTTCTAACACACTGCAAAAACACAAAATCTTGACCAAGTATTTTTGGTCAAGCTTCTGGTGCAGACATCTCAGTACACGTTTCAACAAGATGAACAAATAACAAAATATAGTTTTAAGTCAATAATGATGAAAACGTGCTATTTCCACTGGCGGATTATTTCACTTATAACATGAGAAAAATATCTTGTTATAAGTGAAATAACCTGCCTGAGGAACTGTTTTTTTTTTATCAATATTGAGGAAATATTGACATAAAACAAGCTGCTGTATTTATACAGGAGCTTGTTAGTTTTGTCTAATTTCAAGTGTATGAAGACATTTGCACTAGAAACTACACCAAAAATATTTGGTAAGGTTTTGTGTTTCTGCGCTGCATTTATTCACTACATTGCTGCTTGTGCACTGAAAAAAGAAAATAGTTGAACCAGTTTTAGATGATTTGTTTCAGTTGGTAACAAGTAATTCAATTAAACTAATCCGACTTAATTTCTTAACCCTTCCAGACTGAACGGAGAGCCAGCGATCCAGCCGAAGTTGCAGTACCGTAATTCCGCCACACGTAGCGCTGTCTGAAAAATTCCAACAGTTTCTGAAAGAGGAGAGACGTTGCACTTTCCAGCCAATATCGGGTTATTACGGTAATTTCACCCCTGCCGTAACAGGGAGTGACATTGATCTGAGAGGTGCGCTATTAATAGACGGTAAATTGCAAAAACGGCTACATATTGAAAGTTCAAAAAAGTTATGGATAAATGGGCAAATATATTTACTTGCAGGACATTTAAAGAACTGTGTGCACTTAAAATAAGCAAAAAATATCCAGGTAGATATTTTTATAATAATATAATTTAGGACATAAAGGGCTAAGTTTGTTTAACTTGACACATTTAAGACAGTCTTACTCAAATCACTTAGTTTACATCAAATAAAGAAGTAAACTAATGAGTCAAAATGTTTGTATTTGGTTCAAGCAGCCTTTATTTGAGAGGAGAGAGACAGGAAAGCAGGTAATGAAAGAGGGGGAAGACATGCAGCAAAGGTCATCAGGCTAGGAATCAAACCTGCGACAGCCACGTCAAGGACTAAGGTCTCCTTATGGTGGTTGTGCTAGACCCCTGTGCCACCACAGCACCAAGGTTGGTACAGGTTCTGTTGCTGGTGAATATGGCGTCATGGCATCAGTCGTCAGATACGAACGCAGCATTGAACTTAATTGTTTCAAGTAAAGTAAAAAATTACTTTAAGTTAAAAATATGTAACTTTTAAGTTAATTCAAAATAGAAAAAAGTAAGTTGTCATCACTAAACCAAAAGAAAATTAAGTGAGATTAAGGTAAATAAGTCCATTGGATGACCTACAACTGTTAAGGTGTTTTACACTTTTTAGGGTGCGACATATTTGCTACAAGCGTAGCATTCAGCTGCCTGGCACCGCGCAGCAACAGGTTGGGAAGGGGCAGCGCTGTGTCACTGTTTGTTCCGAGGTTGATGATCAACAGGTGAGGTGGGGGGGTTCTGTTTGACATTTTTGAAGTGGGCAGCGCTGCGCCCGTTATATAATCATGCAGTTTGTAAATGAGCAGCCAGAGAGGAAACGCCTAACACAACAGCAATTCCCCGCTTTTATTCACTTGACACACTTCACTGTTTCTCCGGCGTTTTGGTAAGTGCATTCCTCAGCGGAAGATGCATGCCCCCGGAGCTTAGCAGCGTTTCAGTCAGGTTCATAGTGTTTCATGTGATGGAGTGGGTGGCTGGAAGCACGCTGTATGCCATGAGGGTATGGTTTCTTTTCAGGCCACCCTGCTTAGTAATAAAACCTTCAAGTTTTTTTTTTTTTCCCCTTCTTTTAAACCACTGATGTTGGGTAATGCTGCAGAAAGGCTGATGCCTCGCCGGTACTCAATCATTTCAGCGGCTGCCGAACTGCCCGGGCGCGACTTCGTGACACTTTTCGGTCGTCGGTTTTCCTGTCTCGTGGGAGACGAACCGTGCCCCCCCGCCCCCCACCTCCCTACCCCGCCGAGCCACTGCTGGCACAAACAGAGAACAGGGCTAAAGCAAACAGAATCACATTTGTGCGCTGCGATGATGCAGGGATTTAAAAGCTTAGCTCTGGAATTCCCTGTTTGGTGTTTGACGGTTTGGGACGGCGTTGGAGCTCTGTGTGTTTCAGAGAAAGTACAGGGGGATGAGCGAGGGAAACCGCTCGAGAGAAGGAGCCAGTGAAAAAACATCTTGCGTGGGCTTTCAGCAAAGAAATGTGAACACTAAAAGAAATGAAGGGATCTGGAGCGTATAGTGGCGTTGGCAATGATAGCGTCCGTCATGCCGGTAACCCCGTTCTACAGTAGCAGGCTGCTTTTACTTAATGAGTCCGCCCCCTTCGGCTTGTGCAGACAGCATACCGCCGTTGCTAAGAACAACCACGTATACAGCTGGGGGGTCAAAAAAGGTCAGAGGAGTTCACATCTCTTTACGGCGGAGAGAGCAAAGAGGGCCTGAAAGCAGCAGCCGGCTGCACTGTTTGCTGTGCACCTGACAAATGTCTTGTTCTCTGCCTCAAGGCTTTTTCTTCTCTCCTTGATATAACATCTCATTTTTAACTTCTTTTTTTTTTTTTGCTGCAAATGCATTAAATATAGCGATATTTGGCTGCAACAAGCAGAGAAAGGTTAGGAAAATACGCCAGGAGTCTCTGATAAACATCTTTTTTTTTTTAAATGTGTTGCAAAAGTATCCACTCCTGTTGAGGTTTTTCATGTTACTACGTCAAACTCTAATGTGTTTTTTTTTGTTTGTTTTTTTTTAGAAGTAGGGGGAACATTATGCAATACATGGTTTTCTAAAGTTAAGTAAAAATGATAAAAGGAAAATCTGAAGAGTGTGGCCTGCATTTTTATTCCATTCCATTTACTCCATAAGGAAATCCGGTGCTACTCTGACCAGCTTCCTTGGTCCTGCTGCTCATGCCTCCACCATGATGCTGCCACCAATGTGGTTTCATGGTGCGTTCAGGGTCATGCGCAGTGCGAGTCTTCTTCTGAACATGGTCAAAAACTTCCATCTTGATCTTCGATGACCAAAGCTGTAAATGCATAAATCCGCTGTGAGACTAAGGTTGCGTTCGCACCAGCCCTGTTTGGTCCACTTTTATGAATCTTCAGTTCATTTGTCTAGAAAGTGACGTTCGTTTGGGGAGGTGTGAATCGAACTCTAATGCAAACTCTGGTGTGCCTGAAAAGCTTGCTGTCGTTTTTGATTGTAGTGAACTCTAGCGTGGTTTGAATGCATATGTGAACGCCAAGCAGACTGGAAACCACTCCAAAGCCAGGAAGTGGACTGTAGCGCAGAGCATTCTGAGTAAATACAACGAAAAGGAATTAAATTAATCTAGAGCAAGCGGAAGATATGCCTCAAGAGAGAAATCCAACAGCCACTAAAATCAGACGCCACTCCATTTTTGTTTACATTTTTGGAAGGAAGTTGGGTTCATGTCGTCTTCGGAGATTTTTGCGTAATTTCCTTCCGTGGTTCTTGGTGCAGCGCCACCTCAGGCAAGGAGGGGAAAAGGTTTTTCGAAGTTCTGCCACCGCAGTATGACGCCGAACTGCATCGACTGAAAACTTAACCAACGTTGCAGTTTTGTCTCCGAGCCGACCGCACTCCAATAGTCTGAAAATTTGTGGGAGTATGTGCGTGCCTAAAATGTAAAAGGGTTTTTTTTTTTTTTTTTTTTTTTTTTTTGTGAGGTGGAGCAAAGGTACTTGTCCAGATGAGATTATCTGGGAGTGACTTTTACCCAATAAAAATATATTAGTTCTCAGCCTGTGGTCTTCTCCCAGAAGCTCTGTAAACTCCAATCTAAATCCAAGAGACTATAATTCTTCAGCATTGTTCCTCCTCACCCATTCTTCCACTAACCCTCCTCTCCGCCTCTCCTTCCTCACGCTCCGCCATCCCGTTTTTGCTGACACACAACTCGCCTGAGTTCGTTCGCCCCATCTTGTGGTTAATCCTTTTCGAGGTCAACATCGTATTTCAAAAGGAGCAGTGTTCCTCCAAGCTCATTTCTGGCTGCCCGTCCTCAACATGTTTAAAAAAAAAAAAAGTACGTATCTACACGGTCTTGATGGCAGCAAACAGAGCCCTGGAGGGAGTCGGCACTTTGTTTTTGGCACCAATCCGCCTTTGGCTTCCTCAGCAGCAGAACCACCCCACCTTTTAAATGTGTTTTCTGTGTATTCACTGCAAATCACTGGATGTGTGTTGTCTCTGGGTAGAACAAGAGGAGGAGGTGTGTGTCATTTTCTCTAAAGCGTAATAACCTTGAATTACGGCGATTTGTGTTGAAAACGCTTTTTTTTGTTGTTTCGTTTTCGTTTTATGTACTCATTACAAATTAATTATGGGATGTGGCTGCAGATAAAACAGTCTCTTGTGAACAGCGAGGGTGGCACGTTACCTCAGGAGTCTGCCTCAAACGTGTAATTAAGCAAAGCCTGAGACGTATTACTTTGTGTGACATTTGTTTGAAAGAGGGACACTGCTTCCACACCGAGAGAAACCACAACGGAGTACAATGTGTTTCCATAAGAGCCTGGAAGCCCTTCACAGTGCTATGGTACCAAACAATTAGCATAAAACCCCAAACTCATTACTCAGACTCCCATCATCTGAGCCAGCACTGAATGCTGTCAGTAGTCAAACATGCATCCTGCTTTTTTCTTTCTTTTTTTTTTTCTGGGTACTTTCTGTAAGTTTCCATCTCCCTTAGCAGTTTTATGTGGGTTTTGTGTGAAACAAAGGGCCGAGGGGGAGGTACAAAAGCATCTCGTGTGCTAAGTACGGAGAATGTGTGATGCTGTGGGCCAGCGTTTCTCCCAAAGGAAGCTGGAAACTTGTCAAACTGTGTGGAGTTTGGAACCGTTTGAAAGGGCAGCGTTTTGTAAATTTGACTTTTTTTTTTTTTAGCTTCCCATCATGTTATGTTATCTCCTCATCATAAACATATCTGGAGTGCTGTCTTGATTCTTTCATGCATGTTTGAGAAATCCTTTAATCTCCCATGGCAACCACTCAGCTGGACAAAACGCCTGGGTGGACCTGGCTCCACCTCTTTGAGGACGAAGCTCCAGCTCGGAGCTGCAGTTTCCAAGCTTCAGCGTTACAGATCAGCCTTCTCGTACAACTTACCCACTCAGCTCCTTCAGACTAGCCAGCAGCAATCAGCAAACACCTGGAGGAACTGCACACCTGCTGAGCTCATTATAGGAGCTGCTTCTCATCACAATGCTGTTAAATTGTTGTTAAGGAGGAGCCATGTTGGGATGGAGGAGGCGAAGGCGGAGTCTCAGAAAGAGGAGGAGCAGGAGTTTTTAAAGAGACAGTAACCCAATTTTAAGGTGTTAAATGACAAAGTCGGTTTTCTATTGAGTCGTATTTGACATATTTGGCATTCTTAATAACAGCCGGATGTAACATAGTTACTTGATTGTGCTGTAAACTGATTCTGTGTGGCTGGGAAATCCCTAATTCTGCCCCCTTAAGACAAGAAGAAAATGAGCTGAAAATGAGCTACCAGTGGGTATTTCAGGAGGTTCTTTGGTCTGACACATATCGTCAAATAAACATGAAAGCGGGTCGACCTTCTTACACGTCTATCAAACGTAAATTCTACAGAAAACCTGGGAGGAGAACATGAGAGAAGAAGCAGAACTGTAGAAATGGTCAGAGATCCTGCTCTCTCTTTACTTCTAGAAGGGAAGCAGAATAAATTTACTATGTCAAATTGCACATCTACGATGAAAGATGAACTTATTTCAGTGTTATTTACTCATATTTACTAGAGGTGTAAGCATGTTTTCAAGGTTCACCCACCAGCCTTTCTTTGTGCGTCTGCTTCATGTGTGTGTTTCTCTCACTCCGGCAGGGCCCTGTCCTCGGTTGTGGCTCTGGGTGCCAACATCATCTGCAACAAGATTCCGGGGCTGGCACCTCGCCAGCGGGCCATCTGCCAGAGCCGCCCAGACGCCATCATTGTTGTAGGTGAAGGTGCCCAAATGGGCATCAATGAGTGCCAGTACCAGTTCCGGTACGGACGCTGGAACTGCTCGGCGCTCGGAGAGAGGACGGTCTTCGGTCAGGAGCTTCGAGTAGGTCAGTCTGAGTTCTTTCACCGCAGGGAAAAGGGCACAGTGTGTGCGTGCGCGAGTGTGTGTTTATGCACGTCTAGGGCTTACCATTCGGAGCACTGACATTTATTTTTACAGAGGAATTAAATTTTGGGGACACCTGGCTTCTTTCCTGAGCAACCTTTATCTTCCTCAGAAGTGGGATCAGTTTAGATTTGTGTAATAAATCTGGGCAAAAAGGTTTCAATATTCCCCTGTTTGATCTCTTACTTAGGTAGCCAACACTGAATGATGTTATTTTCACGTAAAAAGGTACAAAAGAAGCTTTGTGTGCTACTCCCGATGCATCCGATTTGACTTTGAAAGCTGTACGTTTAGGTGGACAGCCATGTCCAGATCAGCTGAGTTGGACTTTCTGGTTTAGTTCTCAATTGGTTCAAGTCTTACATGTCAACTGGTAACGTCTCATCAGAGCTGAGGTACCCCAAGGTTCCATCTTGGGACTCCTCTTATTTACTATCCTCGTGCTCCAGATAACTCAGAAAACAACATGTAATACGATTAGATACCATAACTACGCAGATGATGCTGAGCGCTGAGCAGATGATTCACTCCTGAACCTTCAGAGACACATAAAGACAGTTACAAAGTCGGCCTTCTGTCACCTGGAGAACATTTCCAGGATTAAAGGACTAACTTAACAGCAAGATCTAGAGAAACTCATACATGTCTTTAGCTGCATTGATTGCTATATCGTCCTCACAAGTCTCCCCCCGCCCCAAAAAAATCCTCCAGCCGCAGTTGATCCAGAACGCTGCTGCTACTCACATTCTCTCTGAAACCAGGAAGACAGAACACACAGCCCCAGTTCTGAATTTCTTGCACTGAGTCCTTGAATAGACGTTTCTTTTTTTTTCTTTTTTTTTTAAATGCTTTTGCTGGTTCATAAATCTGAACGGCTTGGCACTAAAATACATTAAATATCTGTTGTCGTTACACCAACTTTCCAGACCGCTCGGATCTTCTGGTTCGAGTCGACTCGGCACACTCAGAACCGGATCCAAACACGGAGAAGCAGCAGTTAGTTTTTATGCTTCACTAATCCCGAACAATAAATAATTACTGGAGTATACATAAATTTTTTATGGTCTTCACTCCAGTGTTTTACAATTTTTGATGATTGCGATGATATCACTTGATAAAATATGTTTGTTTTATGTTTGTAGCATGTAAAGCACCTTGAGTTGCCCGCTGTTGAAACGTGCTGTACGAATACATTTTTCTTGCCTCGGTTGGTTTGAGGTTGTGTTGCAGGGTTTCCATTTTGAGCTGATTAATTGAATGGAGCTCTGCTGGTCGCTTAAAGTTTGGGAAATTGCTTCATGTCCTAGCTCTGCTTTACTATTCATATTGATTTTGGAGGAATGTACGCCACACTTTTCAGTTTTTAGCCTTTAAAAACATATAAAATATGACGTTCTGTCCTGCTTTACAAGGACACGCAACATTGTTGTTGTATTACACAAACTTACAATAGAAAGAAACGGTAGCTTGTGGTTGTTATGTGGTACAAATACTTTTTCCAAGGCTAGGTATGGGTTGAACCGCTTTAGCTACCAATAATGTAGTCAAAAAATTGAAATGCGCTTGTCTTATTTACACAGAGAGAGAAAGGGGGGAAAAAGCTGCATAATGCATGCCATCATATTGTCTTGATTTTATGAAGAATCTGAAACATTTGGTACCAGTCCCCAACCCACTGAACCCAATGACATGTGTCTTCAAAGGTGCCAAACCCAAGCTGTGCGCATCACGCAGCTTAAAACTTAAACCAGTAACACCCAATCTTTTTGCCTTTTTTTTGTTTTGTTTTTCTTTCACCAACAGCTTCATGTACTGCCGATTTGAGCCGGCCTCAGTCAGGAGGGACTCGCTCTTCAAAGGCGCTTTGCTTTCTGTTGACGCAGTTTCTGCTCCTGTCGGGGTTTGCAGCGCGTCGCCGGCGGGCCGACGGCGGCGTCCTGGAAAAGCTACACACACACAGAGAGCCGCGCTTTGGTCCTAATGGAGAAATTGTACGGTTGAAAAATTATATCTCAAATGATGAGACGGCTAACGGTGTTATTGCAGACGAGTCACGCTGAGCCGGAATTAGACGGACACATCTGTTGTTAATCGAGTTAAATTGGTTGTGTCCGTTCCTGGCCGCTCTGTGAGGGAAGACGGTGCACAGCGTACAGGAATGTAGGCGAAGAGCTGGGAAGTAGTAAAACGTGTAAGTGTAATTTTGTTGTCCGTATTATTTGTATTTCAGATTTCCATTTAATATGTTGTTTTTGCTGGTATCCTGTTGGTTTGACGGTGCGTATAATTCAGGTTTGGTTTTCTCTTGTGCTAGCTTAATTAATGTTAGCTTTCTTGACAAACGAACCAGGTTAGAGTTAGCATCAGCAGGCTAACTGCATTCTTCACCTGCTTTTTGGTCCGGAACATCTTATGTGGATTTTTCTTTTTTTGGTTTAGTTTTTTTCTTCTTTACGTTTGATAAATACCCATCTGGAGTACACTTATACAGAGAGTTTTATCTCACTAAATCTTCCTGCGTTAGATCATGACAGAGTGTATGATTGGATGGTAATGAGATAAATTCGTTAAAAAAATATATAAATACTTTAAGCTGTGTGACATGGGTCAGAGGTCTTTTCTGAAGCTTCTCGCAGGAGTTTATTTGCTTGTTTCTGTAGATATGTTTTTTTTTGTTGTTGTTGTTATGATGCCAATTATTCTGTTAAGTTCAAAACTCCCCCACTCTAGGATGCTGTCCTCCCTGCACTGCAAAAAAACGTCTCTAATTTACGGTAAAACACCGGCAGCTGTGGTTACCACAATTTCACTGTATAAAACCGTTAAAATTTGGTAACTTTTATTGGAATTTTAGCGTATTGAAATGATAAAATTCCAGAATTTTATTGTATTTATGCAGAAAAATTTGCAGTATAAATATAATTTTACCGTAATAAATACAATAAACGTCTGGAATTTGTACAATAAGTTTCTGGCAACCACAGTTGTCGGTATTTTACCGTAAATTAGATATGCTTTTTGTTTTTGTTTTACAGTGTGTACTTCATAATGTGGGCTGCGTTCTCAGCGTTGTGAGTTTACCGTTCCCCCCCCCTAAATAAATCGGTAATTATGGCAAAGCACTTCTACTTTAGTTTTATGGCTCCAAAATTTAAAGCTTTTGCATTTACAAACTGTAAATGTAAACTTTTTGTCTTTATGCTGGTTTTAGATTAAATGTTTTCTGTACTATGAGTGACCTTTCAACCTAAGTCGGTACAAGTCTCATTTTGTTGTGAACTGTGAACCTCCAGAAGGTGTTTTGCCTTTGTTTTTGGGCTTATTCACATATTTTGCATTAAAACACATCCGTCCTTCCTGATCAATATAGCTGGACATTCCTGTGGCGTTTAGAGTTATAATTATTTAAAATGATTTAAAACGGATGAATGTGGCACATCTGAAAGTTGTACTCCAGGATGAACCAGATTTGTAGAGTCCTCTTCCTGATATCTTGACTGATTTGTTTGGATTTTTTTTTTTCCATGACGTCAAACAATGAAGCATACATCCACAGCCGGGCCTCCATCTAACTCTGTTGCTGCATCAGGATCTTGTCGTGCAAATAGAGGTAATTTTAATGATTCTCACTGACATCATTAAACCGGAAAAGTTTAGTCTAGTTATTATTGCTCAGTGTGTCTGCTGGTTTCAATTCCAAATTTCCTAACTGTTGTGTTGATTTAGATGATTTCAGGCATATTTTTTCCAAAATTTTCCTGAAGTCATTCACAAGGTTTTCTGCCAGGAAGTAATTTATAAACCACCCTGAGTTCATACTGTGTATTTTACTCTAATATTTATCAGTGCTTTGTTACAAATACCTCATATGGTTGTTTAAACGATTAGTGTCGTTTCTCTCTGCAACCGTTTGATGCTGATGGCGATTGAGTTTGAGGTATGAAAACTTTTTTTTTTTTTTAAGGTTTTCTAGGGATTATCATTTGGAAACGATTTTGAAGATCAGGCATCGTGTTTTTTTTTTTCTTTTTTTTCTTCCACTTCACAGCGACGCGCTAACTTTGTGTTGGTCTAAAAATCCCATTAAAATACATGGAAGTTTGCGGTTGTGGAAAAAGGTCGGCGAATACTCTCGTGTGTCATCATAGGAAACTGCGTAAGCCGCAGCAGCTGCAGAGCTGCAGCGTAGCTCAGATGCAATCAGTAGAAATTAAATGAACGTTTTCTGCAAGCGCCCCAAATTTTTCGAGAGGCGTAGAATTGCATTCTTGGTTGTTTTGGTATATTAATCTTTGGTGGCGCACGGCTGAAGATGTACTCGGGTTTCTGTAGCCGCGTTTGTACATTTCACAGACTCTTTGGTGTATGAAGTTATAGAGCACAGTCCTCCGTTGAAGTCTTCCTGTTGTGTGTGCGCGCACATCTGCAGACATTGGGAACATCGTTATCACAGTGAAGCTCAGGAGTGAAAAGCTGTTCCCATTTTCGGAGATCCAGGCTTAGTTCTGGACTCTAAAGATGAATTTTTCTCTCTTTATTTTTGTAGAGAAAGAGAGAGAGAGAGACCAGCGGACCACAACTGTTTTGCATTCTCTCGGTGCGCCGCCCGCTCTTGGAGACGGTTCTGGTGCCGCTCCACAGCGTTACAGGGAGGCACGCATTAATAGCTGGGTTATTTGGCGTAATACGAGGTATTTTGATTAGGAAGAGATTAATTTCAGTGCCTTATGAAAGCATTTATTACCCTCAAACTTTCCCACATTTTGTCACATTATAACCGAAGCCCTTTATGTGTTTCATTGGGATTTTATTGGATCTTCCAACACAAATTGTTGAGCGGAAGAAAAGAGAGAAATGGTTTTGGTGTTATTTGAAAGTCTGAAATGTGAGGCTCGCGTCTGTGTTCAGCCCTCTCAGTCAATAAGTTGTAGATTCGCATTTTTCTGCGATTGCATTTATTTTTAGGGGATTCTGTGCATTTGATACCCGATGGATTTTTTAAAATTATTATTATTTTGAACATCATTTAGCTCAGCTAGAGTGAAGGCAGAGTTTTTGTGAACATCATATTTCGAGTCAGATTCTCAATTTGATTTTGGTCTCAACTTTGACTAGGCCATACTAACGCGCTGCCGTTTTCCTTATTGAAACCAGGAGCGTCGAACATCAGTCACTAAGATCCCATCATGTTTTAAACGGATCGCTGCTCCAACACAGCAGACTCAAATGGCTGTCATTGAGTTTTCCAAGAGCTTCATATTTGTTTGATTCAGGTGAGATAAACCAATGAAACATGAAAAACATGCAAGACCATAATCCATGAGGACTCATTTTGGAGTTGCAGCTCTGGCCCTGTTTATCCTTTCAAGATTGTCCTGTTTTAAGCTCCATCACTTTTTCCATCAAATTCACTTTTGGTCATCTGACCAGAGCTGATCTTTCCAAATGTTTGCCGTTTCTGTTCCAAACGCTGCGTGGAACTACTGACAGCTTTAGTTTAACAACGGCTTTCTTCTCGCCACTGTTCTGACAAAGGACTCGTTTGTGGACTTTTACGACTAGCAGTTGCCATGTCAACAAGCTGTTCCTCCTGTCTACTTAGGTGAATAGCCGTGTCTTTTTAGTTTTCCATACGCGTCGCCCTCCAAAGCATGAAATAATGCCCTGATATAAAACTCTGTGTAACTTTTTCTTCTCGACTTGTCTGCTGTTTTTTGTCTCTAAGCATCTCTGAGGTTTTAGGAGTCAAGTGTCTTCTAAAGACAATTGGTTGCGCTGTTTTTTTTAATATGGTACATCAAAGTTAATGAGATTAATACAAATGCATAACACACATTTCAAAATTTTATTCATTTGGAAAAGTGAATTGAATTGCCATGTATCGTCTCCCTCCCACTTCAGATTTATTAACTACCTTCATGTTCGGCTTAAAGTTGCACAAAAATGTCGAATGAATGATTGGGGGTTATTCGTTTTAATGTTTTAATCGAAACATTAAACATTAGATAGGTTCATCTAACCTTGCATTAGATGAACCTATGCAGAACATCTAATCGGTGCCTCTGTTCTGTCTCAGTCCCTAATATTTTTCCTCTGGCTGACAAACTGGAAAATCAACACTGTGAAGTTTTATTGGATTGAAGACAGGGAGCCTAAGAGGATCTCTCTTTCCTGTGCAACAACTGACGTTCATTTCCTCACCCTGCCATCGCCACGGCGGCTTTGCGGATTAAATCATCCTGCCGCTAAAAGAGATTGGTGTTATTGAGCCATTTGCAGTCTATGACGGACTAATAACAGAGTTATAGCCAAATCCATAAGCCAGTCAGGATGAACAGAAAGCCTTAAGTGAATCACGCTAGCTGAATAATTTTTAATTTTTAATTTTTTTTAAATATCTTCCTCTATTTGTTGGTGGGGATCTCTTTGCAAAAGCTCCGTTTGAGTCTGCAGAACAATCCCATCATGGATACATTGTTTGGCTCCAAGTGACATTATCAAATTGTTAGATGCATTTGTGATTTTTTGTTTGGTTTTTCTCTCTACTGCCTTGTTTTGACCGGGAAAGCCTCGTCCTGTGTGCCGCGGCGCATTCCTCTGGCTAACCACCTGTAATAGAGATGCCCTTCACTTAAAAGACCTGCCTCTGAACACCTTACGGCTCTTTTCAGCGCACTTGAAGTCGGCGATTAGAGCTTGAAAGTGGACACCTTTCAACGGCTACACTCAGCATCAAAGGCCAACACTGGACCCCTTGTCACAAAATGGCCTGCTCCAGTTACTCCCTGTTTGACTTTCCAGCCAGTTTGTCACCATCCTGACTCTTTCTTCTTCTTCTTTTTTCTTTTAATCTGAAAGGGGTTTCTTGTTGTGCTGGCAGTGAAATATGACAAAAGTTAACTCATCCCGCCTCTGGCTTGTTGCACAAGAGCAGATGAAGCACTTGGAATGGATAAAAAAAGTACAAGTAAAGACCTTAAAGTGAAGGTTTGCCGTTTTGAAAGTGAGTTTCTGTGAAAAAGTTAAGTTAACATCTTACCTGCAGCCGACAAGACCAATGATGTCATTTTCATACTTTATACCTACTGACTCTTGGCGGGCCACCTTCTTGCCTCACTAGCTGCGTTTCCATTACAAATGTGCGCAGAAATTTGGCTAAATTTCGCTAATGCCAACAAAGCACAATTTTGCTTTTGTTAAAATCATGTGAATACATTAGTTCACATAAGTCGTTAAGTCACGCCGCGTCGTCATCCTCCTGCCGTCTCCTGTTGTCGTCTTTGTCTTTCCTGCCAGTAGGAACATCCTGTTGTTGATCGCGTGACTCGCCTGATGTGAAAATAGTTTTCCCATTGCAGTTTTGCAAAATTCATTAATTTTGATACGGCTGAAAAACACCACCTCATCCTACGCGTTTATTTTTGGGTTTTTTTTATCCAAAAACAAGTTTTTCCAAAATCCTTTCAATCGGGAAGGATTTAAAATCAGGAAATTTATATGTTATATTAATAACCAATGATTTGACCACAGCAGTTATAATTTGTAATTTATGTAGAATCTCTACTTTAAGGTGTAACAATAGAAAAACAACATAATGGATTTTGATAAAACCGATTTTAGTCTTGACTGTTTTAGTTTGGGAAAAACAAGACAAACACAGAGGAGATGTCAGGATTACAACTCGGTGTTTTACAGTCGTAATTTATATTACTCTGATTCCTCTCAGAAATAAATAAAATAAAAAAAATTACTTTTCACTAGCAGGAGGCATGAAATAATAAAACCTTTCGCTTTCACTACATGTCTTCGATGGAACATCAACCAACACAAACGGGGCAAACAACAGTGTGTTTGCTTCATTTCAGTTTTAAAGTGATTAATGATAGACCTATCTTGAACAAAAAAACTATAAAATAAAAATAAAACATGCTAAGTTACTAACTTATGCTAATGACTGCGTTATTTGACTCAGGTGTGTCGCAGCAAAGATATCTAACAGTTGCAGGACTGGACTTGAAGACTCCTGAAATAAAAATGTGAACCATTTCTAGTTTAGATTTACTGATAATAACAGAAAAAGTGACTTTTCTGAAGAGGTTCTTGTTTTGGTATGTCCAGGTGTTTTGCATAGTGGCCACTTGGAGTCTCTGAACGGCGTTAACTTAGGATTAACGGCAATAAGTATGAACTTCAAAAGGCCGTAATCCCGAAATCTTTCATCGTACAGTCACCGGTGAGGGCTCTAGTGAAATGCGATACCTCGCGGATTAATGATCCTTATCCAGATTCACAGACGGCATTACTAAAGTTTAGGAAGTGATGCATAAAGAAAATAAAGAGCTCATCTTGTCCTACTGTGCATGACGAAAAGGAGTCAGAAGGAGTTGCATGTAAAAAAAAATGCTTATATATTAATATAAAATATCAAACTATGTTTTTTTTTGTTGTTTGTTTTGTTGGAACCACGCTCCAAAACAAAGTACCACACAAGTAAAAGTTGAAAAACTGTTAAAAAACAAAACAAAAGATCTTTCCATGCTCCACATGCACAGACAGGTAAACAAGAAACTCTCCTCTGTGCACGCATGCATTTATTTTCTTGTTTTTGATTATATTTCACAACTGAATGACATATTAGCAAACGGTAGTGCTAAATAAGTTTCCACTCGCTGCTAAAGGATAACAGCCTCTCCGTCTTAGTCCTTTCTGCCAAGTTGGCAAACATTAAGCGCTTTGCTTCGACCTCAAAGTCAGCATTACGGAACGAATTATTTGAACATAATTTGAGATTTGAACATTTTCATCATCCCGTTTAGCGCCATCTTCTTTCCTCCCCCCGCCCCGTCAGGAGTTCAGAGTGTTGGTGACGACAGAGGCAAATTCACCTGCCAGCACCGCAGGGCTCCGGGGGGCGAAGCGGCACCTAGTCAGATGAAGGATGCTGAAGTCAGCAGGTTCATTGAAAACCACTTGTGTGGAAAGAACTCCCAGACAGGCACATACTTGGTAGGAAGCTGAAGAGTTCAGGCTCCTCAAGGCAAGGAAGGGGTGGGGGGGAGGTCAACTTAGGCAGATAGTGCCAGACATAAATCAGGATTGGCTTTCGTTTCCAAATTTCAGGAAGGGAATGCTTGAACAGGCGACGGGGTTAAGAGAGGTGTGAGGGTGTTTCTGCTTCGTAACATGGCTTTGCGATACCACATTTACATTCAAGGTATTGAAGATTCCTCCTGAAGTCTGGGAGCTGGCATGTTGAGTTTCTGGAAGTACTAACTTAACTGAGACGCAAGAAGGAAAGAGGTGGAGTTCTCGCAGAGGAGCAGAGTTGGGTAGTAACTGCTTTCAGGAGTATTTTACTATGCTTTACTTTGTACTTTTACTTCAGTAACTTTATTATGAAGTATTGGTACTCTTACTTGAGCAAACTGTCTGGTGAGAGTAACTTCACTTTAACGAAAAACCAGCTTGTTTCAGCTAAAAATGTCACCATATTGCGACACGCAGCTGCTGGTTTCGTTAAAGGCTCATAAGTTTTACATTGAAAGAAATCGATTTGTAAAAAATTTTTATTTTGTCTGAAGTTGTCATTTTGTAATTATGTTGTTCTCATGAATTACTTTCATTTTGGTCGTTAAAATACCAACATCTCCACATCACTTTGAAATTATTAAATGATCAATGTTTTGATCACTTAGGGCTTGAGCAAATATTTTTTTACTCTCACTTGAGTAATTTCTTGGATGGCTACTTTTTATTTTACTCTTACTTGATTACAGTTTTTAGGCACTCTCCCCATCTCTGCAGAGGAGTTTGAGTACTTTAGTGTGTTGTCAGGTTCATGGGGATGAAGAAACGGCCGTGAAGCATGCCTCTTAGTTTACCAGTGGCATGAAACCTTCATACAACCTTCTAAGGTGGCTGAACTTTACCTTTCTCCCTTTGGCAGCGCGTCCCGATGGGAGGAGACAACCCAGGAATGCTTTGGGATCTCCTATAATGAGTGGATAAGATGAGGCTTATGGGCGAATGGATGGAATAAGGTGACCTTAAGAGTGAGCGTGTGCATGCATGATTATGGCGTTGGCTGCAGAAACGCATGTGGAAGCTCTGTTCACCACCTCTGGCCTGTCGAGATGAGAACGAGCCTCACGAGACCCTGAATTGGTTCAAGAAAGAAAAAAAGTGGACGGATTTGCTCTAAATTATGGATAGTTCATTTACATTTTAATCAATCAATAAAATTTATTTGTATGGCATATTTCAACAACAAGGTGACTAAAAGGGCTTTACATCATAAGAATACACACACACAAAAAAAACATGGTGCAGTTGAAAATTTGAGAAACCAGTAACAAACATTACATTTTGTCGAGTGCCATCATCAAAATGATCAATACATACATAGATCAATACATATGTGTTGATCAATGTTCCAGTGGTTATGGGTCAAAAGCAACTGTAAACCGGTTACGTTTTTACTCATGTTTAGCGTCATTTACCCTCGGCCAGTAACTTGGGTTGAACTGCTCTCTAAGTCAAGAATAGACGGGACAAAGAAAATATGTGGCGTGATATTTGCATTTGCGGAATTTATTTCCCATCTCATTGCCTAAAGCTTGCATCCATCCATCCACCCGTTGCAAACTTTTGTACTGAGAACTTAGGAAAAGTGAGCCTCGAGGAGTGCAGACGTTTGACTTGAACAATGTGTAGGAAGTCCGTATGCGCCGCGGTACACGGTCTTGGTCTGAGGACGACAAAAAACCCTCGCAGATAATAAATGCGCTGGCCGAGCTCCTTCCACTTCTCGGAATCGACACACGGTCCATTGTGGTGAAACCGTATCCCGGCAGAATGCAGAAAGCACAACAGCTCGGTCCAGCTGAGAGGCTAATAATGAGCGGCCGAGAAAACCCACTCCAATGGCCGTGTGGTTCCGTGCGTGCTTTGTTCCCTCGTTTAGACAAAAATCCCGAGCTGAAATATTTACTCAGAGCCTGACCGTTTTCTCCTTATAAATCAGCTGTGTTTAAGAAATGCAAAAAAACATGCGAGTGGAAAATTATCAAAAGGATAAACTCTCGCTGCTGGTCGGTCAGTGTAACTGGAGCCACGGCTACAATCAAACCTGTTATTATTCAAATGATGAATTGATTGAGAAGTGAAATGAATCTAGAAGAGCAGTTGTGTCTCACCTTGTTTGAGAGGGAAGCTCCACGGTCGAGTCTCTCTTTAACAAACGATACAGATACAGTGTTTGACATACGAGCCTAATCAGTTGACAGTGAGTGTTATGTGCAGGACTTAGCTTAATAATGACAGTCCAGGACTCATTCTTCACAACTGGAGGGGGGTTTCAAGAACGCACAAGTGGATACTCTGACTTGACTCCCTAAAATCCCATCAATCTTCCCACTGTTGGGAGTTTCCCTCTTTCCCTCCCTCCATTTCTGGGATTTCTTTCACTCTGCAGGCGAGTTGCGCTTATCAGTTGGGATACGTAATGATTCACTCGATTCTGTTATTCCCCCCGTGGGTCGAAAAACAAGAAAGACTGTCACAACCTGGATCGTTCGCGTACGCGCTGACCCGTCTTTTTACAGCTGAGCTACCAGCTGAAAGTGCAGATTCATTCCCATGCCTTGCCAAGCGCTTGACACCATGCGGATAACAGTGTGGAAATGACGCGTGCATTGTGTTATGGTGGAACGGTGGCGGATAAAAGGCCTATTTTTCAGCTCATCATCATGCGGGTAGCGGTAATCCTCCCTACCCTCCTCCATGCGAGTCCAGAGAAAACAGTGTGATGGTATGGATGCGTGTGTGTGCATGTGTGCGTGTGTGTGTGTGTGTCAGGTTAGGGTTCCCCCACCGTAGATACAGTGAGGGTAATCATGGTTTAGTGCAGGTCACTGCTCACTAGGGGTGGGAATTTATCGGATCGTTTATCATTTATTGTGGTAAATTTCTCATGATAAGATTTTTCATTTGGGGTTGTCAAAATAAATTCCAACTAATGACTTTTAAGCAACCCAAAACTGTCCGTGTTGTTGGGATTGTCCTCTGTTTGAGTATCAATAATTATGAACAAAAATATATGATTAAATTCAGTTTGCAGTTTAGTTGGTACAAATTACACATCTTTATGTGACTGGTTTCCTAAAGGAGCATATTAGAATTGGGAATGTTTTTCCAAGTGTAGTATTTGTGTTTTGGGGTTATGATTTCTGTGTCATGCAGTCATAGCCAGACAGTTCCCTAAAAAAGTGGTTCTTGCTAGTCTGTCACTTTTATCGCTATCACAATATTACCACAAAATATCACGATAAAACTTTAAATTCATGTTGCTCAGTCCTGCCACATCACCTTTTCCACCTCCAGGATCAATCAGGTTTATTTGTATTTTTGTGTTTTTATGATGTAAACTTTGAACTGCCTTGTACGCATCAAAATGTCGTTGATGTGCTTCTGTCCAGGGTGTGACCCCCTTGCTGTTGCTCATTTATCAATTCTGACTCCTTCCCGGTTAGTGTGGGTGTGCCTGGAGCAGAGATCCCACCAAATTCTCTCAAACCCACCCACCGTTTGTCTACAAACCCCCGCACTCCTGGTGCTCGTTGTGGACGCTAGTCCTCCGGGGGTTTGGCCGGGGATCTCTCTCCTGTCTGTACATGCGTCGTTTTGGCCCCTGTCCTACCTGGCCCCGCGGTGGGTGCTGTGTTATCGGTGGAATCTACGTCCGTCTGAGTCTGCCGGTGACACAGACAGACGCGGGAGGAAACAGGATGCGAGAGGATCAACTGTAATCTCGCAGCGCTCTTTGTCTCGCACAATCCCAGGCTGATCGGTGTGTTCTCTGCACGCTGGACACTTGCATGTGCCAACAATCACATCGCTGCTAGCCTCTTTAGCCAAGTGGGGAAGAGTTAGCCGGTCTGGGGAAAGGAGACACTTGCAGGATGGAGAGAGTCTTTTAGCAGAGATAGTCGATTGATTGGTTATAGGTTGAAGAATTGAGAAATGTACCTTGTCTCCTTGCTACAACCAAAAACTTCAATCTATTTTATTTGGATTTCACGTGATACAACAACAGAAAGTAGAACATAATTTTGAAGTAGAAGGAAGATGATGTGTTGCTTTCGAAATTTGTCGTTCGTCAGTATTCAGACTTCCCGTCCGAGTCACAACATTTAACCTCTCCAAGACATGGCGGTTCACATACACCAACATCACATACATCAATTCTCTGTTCCAGAACACCTGATTCAAATGATTGCATGACCTCCTCTGCATGCCACCAAGTACTGCAGAAGCCTGTTAGTCACCCACTTATTCAAGTCTGGTGTTTGTGCAGAAGAAGGGAAAGACTTAAAACTGTCCTACAGAGTCAGAGCCATACAGGTCAAGACACTTAAGGCAACTCTGGAGGAGCTGCAGAGATCTAGAATCTGCAAGCAAGACAACTCGTTATGCACTAAATTTGTCTTCCATAAGACACATTTGGTCTTTATGGAAGAGAAACAAGAAGAAAGTCATTCCTGGAGGTCTATTTTCTTTAGCAAAACCCATTAAGAGGTCTTACGGAAGAAGGTGCTCTGAATAGCTGAGATAAAAACTGAATGTTTTAGCCTAAATGGAAAAGCTAGGTGTTGTTATAGCTGAATTGTGCTAGTGGAGACAAAGTGATGAGGAAGTTTTGTGGGATAGACATGCAGCCAGATCTGCAACGATTACCGCAAACCAGACGTGCCAAAGTCCACCAACTTTTTGATACATTGCTTCCTGAAACACCACTGAGATTAAAGTCCACCTACAGAGCTGAATGACATGTTGACGAGGAAATTTGGCCATTTTATTCAGCTGTGCTGGAGCAGATGCATTCCAAAGCTAATGGACAGAAGCTCTTGACTTAGACACCTACAGCACAATCCAGCTAATCCAGCAAACAGCGGTTCTAAAACTGCAGAGGCAAAAGAAGCTGAATACAAATGTTCGTCACACTTTTCAGGTTTTTGCTCATAAAAAAAAAATGTCTTATTTTTGTTCCACGTCACAACTATGTGCTACTTCCTGTCATATACCTATGCATTTCATCTTTGCTTCGTACGTTGGGTTTGTATTTTCCGTATTTAGTTCTGTTTTCCCAGTGTTTTGGTTGAGTTTGCAACTATTCCTTGTCTTTGTAGTGTCATTTCCTGAACTCAGCTCGAGCCGCCATTAATTTCTGATCGACTACATTCACCTGGCTTGCACGCCACAACCACACCTCCACCAGGCTCTCTGGTTTCTTTGGTTTATTGCTGCCTTCTGTTGCTCCCTTGTCCTCAAGTCTTTTTTCTTTTTTTTTTCCATTGTTGAATCCAATTTTCTGCTCGCCATCATCCTACCCTACGCTGTCACGTTGCCAACGGCGCCCTCAACAAGCTTTACACATGACACTATCGCATAAAGTCCCTATAAAACACATAGCCGTTTGCGGTGGGAGCGTGAGAAAATAAGTTGGACCACATTTTGGTCGAGCATATGGAAATCTCAGCTCTGGAGAGCCGTTTTGTAATGAGAAAGGAAACGTGTAATCAGCCGGGGTATTTGACTGGCTGATTATAGTGATAATGATAAACGCATCTTCAGCTGTATATCTCAGTAAATATGTTTTTTTTGTTTTTTTTTGACAAAGACGAAGCGAAGTCAAACGGGATCAAAACGGAGGAAAATCCTCAACATTCACCTCACTTGAACCTGATAATTGCCCCTGCAGAGCCCCTCATTTTTTCAGATCCGAGCAGGTGAGGTCCTGATTCGGTGTCATTATTAGGATGAAAGCAGGGAGGGAGCGAGGGGAGAAGGATTTGTGCTTGTTTTAGCAAGTCTGAGCGTTCAGTTAGAAGGATTTATATCCACCTCGGGGAGCTCAGAGAAGAAAAAGGATGCTTTTGAAAAATGTTTTCTGCCAGCACAATTTTCTATGCCTGGGAGACAGCTTACTTAAACTCTCAGGGTTTTTAATACTCTACCGCCAATGCTGAATACTCTCATAATTGGGTTAGCTTTACTGCTTAAAGCCCTCTTCATTATATGAATCAAACCCAGGGGGAAGGGGAGGTAGGGGTTGGGGTGGTGGGACCCATCAGTGAGCGGCCGCGCCAGAGCGTGCCGCTTCCTTGTCTCGCCGTTGCGAGCTCTGAGGGGAATGTGGAGCCCGGTTCTGGTAAAACAATATTATTTTATTGTACAGGAACATGGCTGTGCTAATTCCTCGAGCTGAAAAACCTCACAGACCACAACTGTGTCTATAATTTGCTAGGAGCATATGTTCATAGCAACGGTACATAAAGCGGAACGGAAAACAGTAGTGGAGAGGGCCGCAGTCAGTCCAGTGATTGGTATACAAAGCTCGGGGTTTTCCTCCAGCTTTCCTTCCCTTTCTCGGGGCCCCGGAGACACACTTCCAGGATCGGCTTGGCTTTGGTCGCAGCCTATTTTTGGTGCTTTCGGTGTCACAACTTTATGCCCTCGCTCCTCTTTTCCTTTGATGGAGTTGACTGGGGCTTCTGCTCATTATCATATTCATATTTACTCGGCTGCTTTGCTTTGAGTTTTCCGTGCGCCGTTTTGTTTTGGGGTGGAGACGGCAGAGTCGATTCTAACCGGATGAACATAAAATGACGAAAGTACTGACCCCTCCCTCCTGCAGATTCCTCCTGTTTATACTTTGTTGCACTTAAATACTACAAATTGTTGAACTAGTTCTAATATCAGACAAATATAAAGTGAGCACTTTCACTTTTTAGACAGGGGGTGAGGGGATGACTCAAGCTGAAAAACTGCGTACCACCATCTTTAGTGGCAACAGCTGCTGTCTGATACAAGATTCAATCATTTTACTGATCTCCGACCCAGAACCGCACAGCATTCTGGGGGATGTAGGCAGAGGAAAGGCTCCATCTGCTCAACCTCTCACAGGCAGCTAACTGTGAGGAGTTAGCTGGCTGTCAGCTAAGCTAGCTGATAGCTAGCTTAGCTGCCAGCTAGCTAGCAGCTCGTTCTTTGGTTACCTAGCAACAGCCTTGTTGAGTAATTTGCGCAGCAGCAGCTTAAGTTTTAAGCCTCAACTGCTTAAAAATAGAAAAAGCAATGTTGTGGAGGGAAAAATGGTAAAACAGGAAAGGTCACCCAGTGTTTGGCAGTTAAAACAGCTAATTGATAATTATCAATATCGATTGGTATGAAACGTTCATCAGTTATGTCATCTTCAGCAGATGTGTCTTTGACTAGGATCTTCAAAAACCCCTCTTATTTTGTTGCTTTGGCATATTACATTGCTTTATTTACACAATTTATTGTAGAAAATGTATACATCTGTGAGGCTATTTTACATTTTGAGCTTTTTTAAAAATCTTTTAAGCGGCATTCTTTAGCTTTTCGTTATCCAAGGAAGCATGTCTCTACCAAGCATATGACAAACGTTGAACCTTAACCTGAACTTCAGAAGTGGAGTTTTTGGCGCGTCAGGTTTATTTAGGTTCGGGTTACGTTATGTCAGACACGAAAACGTCTCTGATGATCGGAAACATGCAAGTCAAAAAGCGAGGAAACTAATCTCCGTTTTCACTTGGGAAACACACGGCTGCTTTCATGACCGGGATCCATTCAGACATAATCAGTGTAGAGACTCCTGACCACCAGCAGGTGACACTTTCCCCTTTGTTCTCCTTTGTGGTGTTGTTTGTCTGCGACGGGATCTTCTTGTTCCTAACGGACGCGAGGCTCAGCTGCGTCGTTGTCCGGCTGAGAGGTCTTAGTCTTACGCAACCCGGGCCTCCTGTGTCCTCGGGGTGTGAGTGCACGTCTGGGAAGAGTGGACTTCACAAAGCTTTCCCCTTCACTGCCCCGCCACAAACAGGCCCGGCTTGTGCGGAAAGGCCATTCAGCTGCGCTGCTAGACTCTGTGTGTGCGTTTCTCTGTTGCAAGGCTTTCAACTGTGTTCCTCTTCCATTCAGTCTTTTCTTTGTTTACCTATATATGTTTGGATGTTCTTCTCCGGTGCAGGACGATGTCTTGTTAAAGTATTCCCACCCCTTGGACTTTTACAACTTTGGTTGTTTTACAAGCAGAATCTTCTCTAAATTCTTTGGGGATTTGGGCATCGTCTACCTGTGAATTGTAAGGAAATTATAATATTTTTTACAACCTGAAAAATGTGTCGTGTTTCCACATCCAGTGACGGTTAGAGGCATAGCAGTAGTGCGTGTTTTATTCATACTGCGCCATTTTTTGGATCTGGTTCTTATTTTATGTTATTCTTTAATGCTTATTTTTATTTTCCTTCATAGTTTGTCCAGCTGGTTTCTGCTTGTGACCCATTATGTATTGTAATTTTTGCTCTGCAGTGCATCTCTGATGTTGAGTTGAATGACAGTAAGGATGACCTGAAGTTTACAGCTTTGCACATTAATCACTGCATACAGATTCTCGTTTGGATTTAGGGCTGGAGTTTGACTAGGCCATTCCATAGCATGCGTTTGACCATCTCTTGTCTCCAGAGCTGCTGTCCTTTTCCTGCTCCTACACGCCTCAATCAAACGGCTTGAATCCCCCATCAGCAGTCATTTATTTAATTTGGCTTAATTGGAAGCATCGACCGTCTGCAGGATCCACGGAGAAGAGGAAACGTCTCGTTCCGAAACCTTTTGAACAGTTGCTAAGGATACCGCCTCTATAGGGCTGTGCGACACGGATTTAAAGTTTTATCATGATATTTTGTGGTACTATAAAAGTGACAATAAGACCTTTTTTTTAAACTTTTGTTTTAGGTAACCATATGACACACAAAACTGTCCTTCAAAAAAAACGGAGCTAGTTCCGACCAAAGCACCAGATTGACGTCTCCTGTCATCCAGCCTTTGATAGAAAGAGACGCATGAGGAAAACAATCATGCAAATGGAAATAATCAACCTTGTTTTAATTTATCACTCTATTAATTGATTTATTTCAGCAGGCCAAGCCTCAAATTTTTTTTATATTGCTTTATAATCTGTCCCTCCTTTAAACTCATCAGCGTCTTTCTCTGTGACCTGTCTGCTGCGTGTCTTGTTCTCCACGGCTCCGTTTGCTCTGACGCTCCTTAACGAACCCCGGAGGCCTCTGCAGAACAGCTGCATCTATTCTCAGAATGAATTACTCACAGGTGAACTCGTTTTACTCTGTGAGCAACTTCTGAAGGTGGTCGGTGGCACTCGATCTTACTTAATGGTATCGAAGTAAAAGAAGTTGACTGGAAAGAAATACACTTTACACTTCTAAGACTTTAATCAGTACAAAAAAAAGTTTATATTGCTAGCTGGTCTTTAGGAGAAATGTGTGGAGAACACAGTGGATAGACTGCAGCTCCTCCTCCGCAACACCGTGTAACGTCAGATCAATAGTTCTTTTAAACTCCTTTAACTCGACAGTTTTCATGTTTCAGTGTTTGTTTGAGCTGCACGCCTTTCTTTGCACTAGTGCAACCTGCAAGTGACAATTGGAGTCAAATTTCAGGACCAGCTGTTCTGAGAAGGGGGGGCAAAAAAAACTGTTCCTACTTCTAAGCATATACTGTGCACTGTAACACACAATATAGGGGAAAAAAATAAAAATAGAGAATTATGCATTCAGTAACAGCTTTTCCACACTGATTGGGTCTGGCTGTATTTCATATGGATTAGTAGATCCACTAACAAGGATCTACTGGTGTAAGTGATATAAAAAAAATAATAAAGAAGTGGTGCTGATGACATATCACAATATTACTGTGCAAAAGTAGTCACAGCTTTCCATATTTGCCTATTACACCAAAAAGGTCGGATGTATTTTATGGTCTGAATTAACACAGACTACAAACGGGAATAGATTGAAAACAATTAATTTTAATGCAGTATGTTTATAAGTAGGTTTATTCTGAGTGGAGGTGATGTAAAGGTTCATGTTTCTTAGCAAGAGTCTGAAAGCTAAAGATTAGGGTGATGGCAAAGAGACCTTCCGAACAATGGTGTCAGTGGAAAAATGCAAGAATAATTTCTGACTATTTCCATATTTGCCTATTACACCAAAAAGGTCGGATGTATTTTATGGTCTGAATTAACACATTTTCTTGATTTTCTTAACCAGAAGCTTCAAGTAGAAAGCACCTAGTATCAAGGTGGTGGCTGCATCATGTTTTGTGAGAGGAGGGATGGTCAGACTTGATGGAGCAGATGGATAAGAAAGGATGTCGCACTTTTTTCTTTTTTCTTTTAGGTTTTTGTTTATAAACATCCCATAAACCCAATTCCAAGTTTTTTTAAATAAAATCTTGCAACGCTTTGCGGCCGTCTGTCACATAAAAATCCCAGCGCCACAACGTCAACGTTTCCGCTTGTGACGTGACAGAATGCGGGGGGAAAAAAAACCTCAGATGCTCTCTCAAGCCTCTCCGCGTAGTCGCGTACGGACACGAAAAAAACCCACTGTGTGTTTTGTTTGCCTCTCCACAGCCAAGCCTTTGTCCAAATCCCACCAGTATATCTTTTTTCCTTTTCCTCTCCTGTCAGCAGCACGGCCCAGCCTCGGTCTGTGATCAGCAGACAAACCAAGGCCTGTTGAGGTCAGCGGCTGTGTTAACATCATCCAGTTTATGCTACACCAGCGCTGCCTGCGCAGTATTGCTGGTTGTAAATCTGCCGTGCTGTGTCATATTCAATGCTTCCCTCCATCTCTAAACACAGATCGCCGTTTCAGTGGCCAGCCGCTACATCCTTGTATATAAATATATTTCTTTGTGTGTGTGTGTGTGTGTGTCTGTCTGTGTGTCTTGGTTCCGACAGACGGTGAAAAAAAACAAAAACGAAAAACAAAAACATGTCGGGCATCTCAGCTGGGGCCGGTTTCCAAAGTGATGTGGGTGTTTAATGTGTAGGCCAAAAGCAGACTGACTCAGTATCCTTCAGTTCATTTTGTGTTGTTTTTTTTTTAATTTTTTTTTGCTACTGACATGGTGGAATATAACAGGATATGTTTTGGTTGTTTATAACCTCCCACACCACATTTTGGGGAAAAGTAATGCTGATCTGCTTCGCCTTCCTTCTTGGCTACCGGAGCAGACACTTGCCACTAAACTCCATTAGACATCTGGTTTAATATAGCCCCCATTCTTCTCTCTTGGATGTTTCCAAATGCACTGAGGTTTCTCCAGTCAGGCCAACTTTCCACTGGCAGCCGGCGAGGCTATCCCAGGGTGGTTCCTGCTGGAGGACTGTCAGAACGTTTGGGGCTAAGGCTCTTTAGGGATTATCGATGCCCTAATGGGTGCGTTTAGCGCAGTTCCGGCCAATCGGGGCATCAGCTTTACGGGAGTAAAGTGCAGAGTAATTAGCGCGGTAGTCTTAACGCTCGACTCATTTGACAAGCCAAAGCCAGCAAATTCTGCTTGTGAAGTTAGACTTTCTTCAGCCGGAAAGGTTTTCCAACCCCAGACCCGTCGGGAGGAGGAGAGGGAGTTCTGAGGAGGGGGGGGGGTAAAAACCTCAACAACCTCATCATCATGCGTTTCCCCCTGTGAACGGCAGAGCCCGACGGGCCCGGAAATGTGCCGAGGGAACCACCCTTTCTCTGGAAACTACCTTTGTCCTGTTTTAAACATTACAGTGTCACTCTGTTTGTGCATCTATGTACAAAATGCCTTTTAAACAGTGGATGTGTGTCAGGGTGGAGGCCAGTCACTTTGCGGTGCGTGCATGTATGTGTGTGTGTGTGTGTGTGTGTGTGTGTGTGTGTGTGTGTGTGTGTGAGGTAGGGGCAGCAGAACGTTACCACAAGCTGGTGGGGCACAGCTCTAGCTTGCTAACCAAAAAAAGCAAGCAGTGGTGAGTCAGTCGCCTCTGGGCAAAACCTGTGGCCATGGTATTAGCTGCAGAGTGCCAGTCCCAGGATGGGAAATTAACAGCAGCTTTGGGTGAAAACATGTTGGAGAGTTGAGAAAAAAAAAATTACCCCCGAGTCCCGATTGAGAGGTGTAAAAAGCCCATCTGTGGAGGAAATCAGCTGTAAAACAGCTGCAAACGGCATCATAAATGCACTATAATTAGCAGTACATAAAAATAAATTAGTTTTTTTATTTAAGAGTCTCATAAAACATGGTACAAAAGGCAAAATAATCACCAAAAGAAAGTTAACGTTCAACCTTGGTTTAAATCAGACTGCAGTGATGTTTATTAACTTCCTCCAACTTAATATTTTTAGAGTTTTTTAAATATAGCGGGGGGAAAAAAGATGCAGACATAGTTTTTTTTTTTCCATTTCTCTCTTACATTTAGGTTTTTCTTTTTAAAGTTCATCAATTTTCTGCATCTGCAGGGAATGAAGAATGCAATTCATGTGTTTCCATGGATACTTTTTTTTGGATACCTAAATAAAGTGTTGAAAGCTATCACTTTGTAGCGCTTTGAACATCTTTCAGAGGGATTATTAACGAGTGGTAATATTAGACAATAATCAGTTACTACACACTTTGTCTTCAACTACTTCCTGCTTTTGGTAAGCACAGCTTTAAGACCCCAAAGTTTAGGTTTTGCTTCATAATTGCTCTCGAGGGAGGATGGATCCATCCTGTTTGTTTTGGTTTTTATCTTTCACCGGACCGCCCAAATGTCGTGGCTGAAATCAAGCCTGCAGATTGTAGCCCCAGTTTGGAAGCGATGTTTTGCTGGTGCAGCTTATGAACTTTCAGATATTTCTGGTTGAAACCGGTGGTTACCTGAGCTACTGTAACCTTTCTGTAATGTTGAACCAATCGGTGCTTCTGACAAATTGTTTTTGTTTTAGTCCACGCAGCTGCAGCTCATCTGATGTTCTCACATGACGTTCTAAAGTTATTCAAGCCCTCACTCTGAAGTGTGTAGATGGCCAATTGCGTTGAGTGGCTGCCATGCGATTGGTTGATTTGAACCTCATCTCCCACGGTAACAAAATGTCACCACTGTGCTCCTGAATTCAGGTTTCCAGTACTTGCTTACGAACGCGTACTGTCCCATGTTTGTTCCCAGAGTTGTCTTCATATGTTCCACTCCGCTCCTCTGAAAACCATTTAAGAAAAGCAAATTGTCACAAAGAGTTTGGGTTGTGAAAATTCAGAAATAATTTACCAAGGCTAATGCCAACAACTGGAGTGAAGCACAAGACAATCAGGGCTAACATTGTTTTTACTAGTCAATTACTCAATCAAATATTCTGATGATTAATCGATTAATCGGATGTAAAACAACAACAACAAAAAAGACGTTGAACCAAGTAAAGCTGAAGCTGTACCACTTGAGGAGTTCTGAGTAGAATATATTTACAAAGATTTGTTTCTGTCTTCTATATATATTTATATACAGCTTTATCTTTTCTGCTCTGTGTTGTTCTTTAAACAAATGGCTTTTTTCTGAGTCTGTACACTCCAGTAAACGATTAATTGTTCACTAAATTAGTTTGTGATTATTTCAATAATTGATTAATGATTCGTTGTGGCTGCATCTGTGCTCAAGTCCCACAGACATGTCAAAAGACGGCATGACAAGATTATATGAGTCAGAGCTGAAACAATAAATACTGACCATTTGGGGGGGAAAAGTATTATGTAAATTCAACTCTTTTGAGCTTTACATGGTGTTGTGATGTCATTTCCTCATCAAAAACATACCTGGATTGTTGCTTTGATTCTTTCATACATGTTTGAGAAATCCTTTAGTCTCCCGTGGCAACCAGTCAGCTGTGCAAAACGCCTGATCTCACCACGAAGCTCGGAGTTGCAGTCTCCAAGCTACGGCCTCACAGAGCAGCCCTCTCCTTCCCCCCACTCAGCTCCTTAAGACTAGCTGGCAGCAATTAGCAAACACCTGGAGGAACTGCACATCTGCTGAGCTAATTATGCAAGCTAATTCTCAGCGTAACGCTGGTAAAAATATTAACGGGTTAATAGAGGAGCCGTGTCATGACTTGCTGCAGACAGAGTGCTGAAAAGAGCAGGAGCTTCTTAAAGAGACAGAGGCCCAATTTCAGGTCGATAAATTACAGAGTCAAATTTTTTTAAGGCATATTTGGTATATTTTTATATCAACTCGAGGAGAAGAAATTGACTGTGCTATTAAATGGAACTTTGTGCTTGGAAAATAAATAACATTGCCCCTTTAAAAATTACAACTGATTGGTAACAGAGAAGCGTTTTTGGCCTTCAGCTCTGAACTTTTAAACGTTGGTTGGATTTTTAAATGTTTAAAACTTAACCACATACCGAGACCTTTCTACAGAAGTCACATTTATACAGGACACCACAGACGAGTAGATGGACGGACGGATAGATGGCAGCAGCTAGTTTTTAAAGAATTAGAATCGTTAAGCCTGAACATCCATTTATTCTAATACACTGCTTCCCTTTTCCACCAGAACCTGAGAGCTGCTTAAATCAAATTCCATACTTTCCCTTTGTCCTGGAAACTCTGGAAATATATATATATATTTTTAAACTAACGGCAGCAGGGCCAAAACACAGACCTGGATCAGCCCGACTTTTCCACCAGCATTAATACCGGCCCCAGCAGATCCAGCCGCCTCCATTATCACGTGAACACCTTGTCACCGCTGGACACGATGGAGCGATTTCTCCTCATAAACGAGGCGCGCGTGCGTCAGTGAGGAGAGGGGACCCGCAGCCCCCGGGCCGTGTGCAGAGTGGGCAGCAGAACAAGGTGCTCCTGCGGAGGAATTCAGCACTTTGGACAGCACCGAAAAAAATCTCTCCCCACTCTGGAATTCTGACGCTGCGCTCTCTCTGGGCCGGGCCCGAGGACGCTGCGGTCAGGAATGCAACCGTATTCGTACCGAGGTGCAGGAGGGAAGCTGGCGACACATTAGGACGATGCCCCGAATTTAGAATCTGTTCTACTCAGAATTACCTACAAGAAAAGGCGTTACGACTAATTATATGTACACTTTTTTCCCCCTACTTTTCGTTGATCTCCAGAATGTTTGCTTTAAAAAAAAAAAAGACTCCTTTCTTATTTTTAACCTTTTTTTTTTTTTCTAAAAACAATCTACTGTCTTTCCCTCAGGCAGTCGGGAAGCAGCTTTCACCTATGCCATCACGGCAGCGGGGGTGGCCCACGCCATCACGGCCGCCTGCAGCCAGGGCAACCTGAGCCAGTGTGGCTGCGACCGGGAGAAGCAGGGCTACTACAACCAGGAGGAAGGCTGGAAGTGGGGCGGCTGCTCGGCCGACATCAAGTACGGCATCGAGTTCTCGCGGCGCTTCGTGGACGCCCGGGAGATCAAGAAGACGCCCCGCCGCCTGATGAACTTGCACAACAACGAGGCAGGCAGAAAGGTAACGGGACCGCTTTCCCAGAACCTCAAGACGCTCGAAAAGAAAAATGCTTTCCTTTTTTTTTTTTTTTTTTTAAACCAGAATCAACAATTCATATTTTCTTGCACTCGCTTTTGGGTTTGATAATTAGCAAAAAAAGAAAATGTAGAAATGCTTCTAAAAGCATTGGGACATCTCCTCTGGTCTTATTTGACAGCTTTTATTTTGACAAGGACACTCCTCAAGAACAATGCAGCTTAAAAAAATTAATAAATAGAAAAGGGCAGAAACTTCAATCACAAGATCTTTAAATAAGAAAATAAGCTTTTCAGTCTGTACAGCAAAACCGAAATGTTCGGGTGAAAAAGTGATGCAAGAACCATGATGTGGAAGTATATTGTAGTAACGTAGATCTGGACTTTGACTGGGCCATTTAAACACATGAATATATTCCGGTTTAAACGATTTCATTGCAATTTTCAAACGTTTGATAATGAAGCAAATTGTGGGGAGATTAGTGAAATTCACAATCCCAACGATACGGACAGCTTTAAGGGATTTTAAACATTAATCAGAACGCTTATCCAAAAAAATTCATCGCAATAAATGAGAAACGACGCGATAAATCCCCGGCCCTGCTACAAGTAAATTGAAGTTTGTAGTTGTACCATGACCAAATGTGAATATTGAAGGGGAGCGAATATTTTATTTTACGCATCATTATCAGGCGATTGCTTGTTCTGATTCTGAAAATTGTAAACAAAAGAAAAAAAAAAATGAAGTGAGCGATCTGACCGACTGCTTGGTTTCTGCCCCGTCCGAGGAGAGCTGCGGCCCCGCCCGCCGGCTGACAGACGGAGGATTGGCTTTCCTTCTTTCCATTTCTGCTCACGGAATTATGAAGTGTGAAAGTCAGGAAGTGGATATTATTGCAGTTGTCTGCACAAAACCAAAACATGTCACTCCCATCTGACTGCGTCTATTCAGGGTGTGAAAGCAGGCTGACAATGGCGGTGTTAGCGGAGCAGACTGATCCGGGTCAGCGCCGGCGGGTGCCAGGCTGCTGGCATGCTGGGCTGACAGGGCTGGCGCTGTTTCTGGTCTCGCCCCGGCTCCCTCAGAAATGCAGCCCGGAGGCTCTGGGTTCCAGTGTTTCACAGCAGTTTCTCACAGTTTTGGTGGAAATAACTCGAATGGACGATTTTTAGAACTGGACCCCAGCAGCACGCTTAAGTTTAGACGCTGGTTTTATTCTCCAACATCTCACAGATTGCCTGTCAATGCTGTTATCACTGTCTTCACTGCTGGGGATGGGGAGCGTTGATGTTGGGGAATAATCAAATTTTAAGTGAGACGGAGTAAAATGTTCTTTCCCGTCTCGATCTGAGGCGTTCCTAATGCTGAAAAACACCAACAATGTCTGTCATTTTGTGTTTTTATTAAAAAAAAAATAAAAATCAAAGCAGTTTAAATCACTCTCCTTCAGCGCAGACGTAACCTGTTCAGTATTTTGGATTAAGAACTAATGTGGTCTACGCTGCAGCTTTGCTCTGATGAAATCATCTAGACTACAGTCTATCATCTCTAGTTCAGGTTAGGCTATTTGAAAGTCTAAAAAGCTGTAAAACAGCATGTTGGTGTTAGCATTGTGCTAATAAAAAAGCTACGTAGTGTCATAATGGTTAATAATTAGGCAGTATTAGTTGGGCTACCTGCTGTGGTAGTTAGTCTGCAGCCAGTAGTAAGAGCGATAGGCGACTTTGTTTTTGTCGAGTGGAAGGAAGAAGACGTGTACGTTTGACTGACGCCGAGGAAGAGTGTGATATTCTGCTGCCAGAAATCCAGAGAAAACTCCACTCACTTTTTCTGGAATCTTATTTAAAGCATCATTATGTAACTTTTATTTTTTTTATTTTTATTAAAAAATCGTTTTCACCATGTCGTTAATATGAAACAGGTAATCTGTGAAAAAGAATTGAGCTCCTCCACTTCCTCCCTGTGCTGCTATTCCTGTCTGCAGACGTGCTCTCTGATTGGTCAAAAAACAACCAATCAGAGCAGGAGGAGTGTCTTAGCGCTGTCAGTCAACCCCGTGTATTCGCTGCTCAGTGTGGATTAATGGCAGAGAATCAAGTTAATGTTCGAGGAAAACCGTTTGTCTGCCGTAATCGGCGTTCATGCTAACTAGCCTTAGCGTTCACGACAGGCTCTGGTGTGAACTGGCTGCAGCGCAGCAGAGAGCAAGAGGGAGGACATAAGCTGTGTACACGACTGTGATTGGCAGCTCTAAGACCCTCCTCCTGGCTCTGATTGGTTGTTTCTGATGGAGCTACGTATTTTTTTCAGAGGAAAGTAGATCCTCTGCCTTCTCATAGGGAGAAGGCAGAGGAGCTTGATTTTTTTTTTTTTTTTTTTTTTTTCGTTGGTCTTAAATGATACAGTCACAGCATAATTATCATTTTAACAAATATGTAAAATAAAACATTAAGAAAATTTTCACGCCCCAACTCTTAACCTGTATGAACAGCATGAAGGGAAACTTTGCTAAACATCGATAATGGAAACTGAGCGATGTCTTATCTTCCTACATCAACGTAGCTTGTATAATATAATTTGCTCATCTTTCACAGAAAACGTCACGGTTATGCCAAGTAAATCTGCCATATGTGAGCTTATTCTACCTTTTAATCATCATTTAATTGTAATCATAGTGCGGCCGCTGCTCCAGAAGCCTAAACTGTGTAGTTTGCGGTTTCACAATGTGTTTTATTCCACAATACTGTGGTTAACTGCACTTGCAAAGCAAAAAATAATATTACAAAACAATTATGAATCTTTTCACTTTTGCATTAAATGCCACAACAGTTTGGCCAAAAACCCCTCCTGTTGTATATTTATTGCCAATAATAAAAATAAACCCTGGTTCTGATGAGAGAAAACTCAACACAGGAAAAGTGATGAGATTTTATTTTATTTTTTTTCCAAACACTAATATGGACCATCATTAAAACAGAAGACTATAATTACATGATTATATTCAGTGATCAAACCAAATGTAAAAGAACACCCAGTGAAACACCACACTGCTCAAATGGTGCAGAATTGGGAGGGCTGCAGGGTGTTTGACAAGCAATCTGGAGACGGGACTCTCGGCCGTGCTGGACTAATCAGGAACAGATCGGAGGCTTTGATCGACGTACTTTAAGTAAATGTTTCCATGCATCTGTCAGGCTCCCTATGCCAGGCATTCCTTGTGGGTTCTGCGCTGCGCATTTTTGGAAATCCTCGCTCTGAATCAACATCCGCGGCAAATCTGACAGCTGACCCTGGCTTTTATGTAGCTCGGGGAACTCATGTTTTTTCAATCAAACGTCTTTAAACTGGGAAACTGTGACCGCACTGGTGCACAGACAAGACTGACAAAGATACTGAACGTCACTCGCAAACGTTCGTAGAAGTGTTGGACAGAAGGGATGACTTGTGCCTCTGGAAAGGCTGGGCGCCAGGAAAAAGCTGCACAACCAACCAACCAACCAACCAGCGTCTTCGACAAAAAAAAAAAAAAAAGTCAAACGCTTGGTTCAGTGCAAGTTGAGGGCTCCTAATTGGGTTAAAGGCCTCATGTCAGACTATTATAGATGTGTTAATAGAAGCCATTTGAACTCCACTCCCTTGTTTCTGGCTCCCATTGCCTTTTAAGAATGATTCAGCTCAACCTCAACAAAGTGCAATTTTTTATTGCGAGTGTTTTTAAGTTTTGAAGTGTCAGAATACAATAGTCACCATATCCCGAGAGAGTAGGTTTTCTTCTTCTTCTTTGCTGCCATATGTGGTCGATGACCACAAAGAAACAGAAACCAGGCCTTAGGAGGGAAGAATCCAAACCTGGAAAAAAAAAATAAAAAAAATCCTTGGAAAAAAAAGTGCTTTGCTAATTTACTAACATGTATATTATCATTACGGATTCCACTTCAATCCGCAAACCTATAATTGAGCCGGTCTTTGTTTGGATTTGCATGTGCAACACGTTTCCTGAAACAATCTTGATTTAACCCTTTCAGGATGACTGACGGCTTATTTTCCACCCTTGACTGATGTGGTTTAGGGAAGATAGAGAAAATTACAGGATGGTACATTACTCGTACGTACAATTTACCTTTCTTTCAGGACAGGCCGTGACACGCAGGGGAGAGAATTAAGATATGTTTGGATTTGTTCGCCCAGGTCGGCAGTCATCTAGACTGACAGCGTCTGACGAAGTGCCTGTGGCTGCAAGTAATCAGCGCCATCATCTCTTACTGGAAATATCAGCAAAGACATGAAGTGCTTCTTCTTCTTTTTCTTGTTGGTTCAGAATTGGCCTTAAGCAGTTTGATAGTCGGTAACCAAAAGCGTGCCATTGATTACTTTGTTGGTTAACCACTTGATTAACTGGTGAGTTAAATGCTTAATTATTTGTTTAATTGATTGTTGATTGGATAGTTATTTTATTGATTGGGTGTTTAATTCTATAAGTATCTGGTTTATTGGTTGGTTGTATAATTAGATATTTATTAGTTGGCTACTTGGATGACTGGTTGGTTAATTGCCTGATTTGTTAGTTTATTAAAATGGCTCTCCAGTATTCGGTGCTTGGAGATCATAGATAAAATTCATGAAAACTTAGGCTAACTCTAAAGATGCTTAATATGCATTAATGCACCAAGTGAAAACCATCTTGGTCTGCAGGTTCCCTTATATTTGGTACAGCCAATAATCAAGGAAAACGAATGGCACGCCTAGATTGGCTGCTTGACAAACAGCAGCCAATAGCTTGTCAAATAGCAATGCACCAAGGTGTTTCAGCTTCCCTTAGAAAATCATCCACAGATGGGCATATCTACATTTATATTTTGGAGTTGCACTGAAAAAAATTGCAAGCAGCTGAATCTGTGAATACTGAACCACGAATAGCAAGTGCTTGTTGTTGAACGACTCAGTACGTTTGTGTTTGGTTGGATTATTGCTTGATTAGTTTCTTTAATAGGCTGGTTGGTTGATTATTTGGTTGACTGTTTAGCCTCCAGATGACATTCGTTGTGACTCGGCACTGAGAGACTGACTTAAATTGAATTTCACCATATTTAGTTCTGGATAAATGCCCTCATCCGTACACAACACAGTTGTGCCGCTGGGTGACGTGTGTTTGTCTGCTTCAGTTACAGCTGTTCTCATCTTCCCTCACCACTCTGCAGGTTTTGGAAGAAAGGATGAAGCTGGAGTGCAAGTGCCACGGCGTTTCCGGCTCCTGCACCACCAAGACCTGCTGGACGACGCTCCCGAAGTTCCGCGAGATCGGCTACATCCTCAAGGAGAAGTACAACGACGCCGTGCACGTGGAGGTGGTGCGGGCCAGCCGCTTGCGCCAGCCCACCCACCTCAAAGTGAAGCAGACTCAGGGCTACCGCAAGCCCATGGAGACGGACCTCGTTTACATCGAGAGGTCGCCCAACTACTGCGAGGAGGACGCGGCCACGGGGAGCGTGGGCACCCAGGGACGCCTGTGCAACCGCACGTCGCCGCACACGGACGGCTGCGACCTCATGTGCTGCGGCCGTGGCTACAACACGCACCAGTACACCAAAGTGTGGCAGTGCAACTGTAAGTTCCAATGGTGCTGCTTCGTCAAATGCAACACGTGCAGCGAGAGGACGGAGGTTTTTACCTGCAAGTAAAAAGGCCTCAAGGGAATGTCGTCATCGGCAGGCGAAACGCCAAGGACTAGTTGAACAAAGACCCGACAGAGCGAGATGTCCGCACGTCTTCAAGCAGTGAGAGATTGTATAGCTAAGCGAACGGGATTTAACACTATCAGCTCTCCGTGGCGTCGTTTTGCACAGCAGAATCTTATCTAATTGCTTTTCAGAAAGTAATTGCTAAGTATCAGTAGATCATAGCCCAGAACTTTGCTGTCAGATAGGGATTGTGCTCTTGTACTGATGTATCCACAGTGAAGTTGGGACCATCCGTAAGGAAGAAGAAGGCCGTCAGAGGGGACTGCGCGTTGCAGCCGGGTGGGGTTCGGGAGGGGGAAATGCACGCGTCAGTTTTTGGGAGGAACTCAGAGACGGATGGGAATGACAAAAGATGGCCACAGCTGATTTGAGGTGACTGATGGGGAAGATCTGTCAAATCTATGATTTAAAGAAAAAACAAAACAAAAAAAACAACAAAAAAAACAACTTTTATAGATCTTGTTGTATCTCCGCTAAACGGGAGCTTAACTGAATCTCGACCCGCACCCGCCCAGGTTGTCTGGGGCCGGTGTCAGAGGCCGAGAAATGAAGAACATTTTGTAAAAGCGCGGTGCAATGTGTTGCACCAAAGTTTCGAGTGGGGAACTCTGTCAAACCCTTTGCTGCCAACTGGAATACGGTGGAGAATGTTAGTTTTCCAGTTACACTGGAACTGTCTGTTCTGAACACTGAAAATAAATTGTCTATTTATGTTATAGTATCTTAAAACAAAAGCACTAACGGGTAGAGATGTCTTTTTTTTGTACTAAATGTAATAAGAAATACATTTTTAGAAACTATTAGGAGATGACCACGTCGTTTCTAAAACATTACCTTTTAGAAAAGGAAAGGGGAGAAGAGAAAAAGCTTTCATTGCTACTGTTGTGTTGACAGCAAAATACATAATTCCCGACTTCGTAGTTTGAAGTTTCTTTTCTTTCATTTCTACGCTGATGTCTGAAAATTTACGTTTTCATTCGGGGGGGGGGAGGTGTAGCTCCTAGCAGAGCAGAATCGCCACCAGAACATGGTAAATAAATAAAATTGCACAATCGTGCAAGGTTTTATATTTTAAACATGATGGGTGTGGAATTACAACAACAGAAAGTATCAGAAAAATAATTTGTTTCAGTCCTGCAGTGATGAAGTGAAACCCAAATGCTTTGAGTGGCACATTTCAAGCGTCTATTTTTGCAAATATTAAAAAATTATGTGAGAATATCTGAGTGTTACACAGAACCAATGTGTAAAATATTTTTAATGCAGAAATATTAGACAACAATAAGAAAATGTGACAGTGGCTTGACATCCCCCATTGGGAAGAAAACGCATCATTGCTGAGGAAGCTGGCAGGTCAGCGTGCTGGAAGGTTGAGTGGTAGGAAAAAGTGCGGCAACAAAAAGAGCACAGGCATTTGGGAGGACCGCAACCTTAAAAAGATTGTAAAAACAACGCCGGTTCAAGAGTTTGGGTGCAGAAATGACATGCTGAGTCATATGTACTTGATGACCAATGGCTGTAACTTTGGCTAAGGAAAAAAAAATAAAAATGACTGGACTGTTGCTCAGATGGTCAAATGTCCTTTAGATGGAAATAGATTTTAATAATCTGGATCAGAGCCTCCATGGCAACAGCAATTCAAGCCAGAGTGGATACGGAGAAACGCAAACTACAAGAAACAGGAATAGATTTTAAATGGGACGACGTTTCTGAATAACACACACAAAAAAAAGAATCGATTTTATCGGTTTTATATCCTGCTTTTCTGGATTTGGTGTTTTTACAGCCTCCACAGTCAGATGATTTTATTAACCCAGACAATTGTATTAATTTCAGGAAACTTCTTCATTTATTGTTTTTATCGTAGCGTTCTTGGTTTCACTGGGACCCCAAAACAAACCAGTGCAGAACACACACTTCAGATGTTGGATCTACTCAAATTATGGAGTGTCAACAATTTACTCCAACTGAATTTAAATTATTTTATGACTAAAGATTTGTACTTTTTTATTTACATATTGGAGTTTTTGACACTGATTTAACCTGATGTTAAAGGTTGTTTTAATATTTTGAGTTATGTTCATACATTTTTGAGGTGTAGCTCAGATAAATGAATTCAAATTTAAATGTATATTATATATATATATATATACACTTTATGAATGACTTACTGATTCACCACATCAATCATATTCCCATTTCTTTTCAAATTGCTTTTCAAGCAGCACACTAAAAAGAAACCATGTTTATTGAAAGAAGGGATTATTTTATTTTTCTACATGTATAAAAAAAAGATGTTCCTTTGATTTAATGATGAAGTGCTTTATGAAACATACACAGGATTATCCTGCAACCCAGTGGAGTCAGAAGTCCACATTCTTCATTTATTGCTTTTGCATGTCCGTACAAGACATTTTGTCTTCGGTGTTTAGTTGCCAGTTTCGACTGTTCCAACAAGCTTCCCAAAGCTATTATTTGCATAAATTTTTCCCTCTTTGAAGGAAAACACACACACAGACAGACAGACAGACAGACAGAGACACACACACACACACAGCTGGCAGACAGTTTTGGGAAGCATAAATCATTAAAAATTAAACCTAAATAAATCAAGCGTTCAGCTGACAGCATCGTTATTTTGTACACAGCATATGTTGGTAATATGCTGCGGTCGTACGTCCTGATTGTGGTCCGCGTGGAAGAAGTAGTCATTTTTTTTCTCTCCCTCTCTCTCTGCTCACGTGTAGAAAGGTCTTCATCTCTATGAAATGTGATCAGAATCACAATAACGATGAACAATAAGCACAGATAATGGGAATCAACTGTCAACGACGAGCACGAAGCACTGATGGAAACAGAATCTGGGTAAATTCCTCCGATTGTTACATTTTGTTTTTCTATGAGAAACTGATATTGAACAAAACATTTCAAACAAAAAAAAAAAAAGACGTCTTACTTTTTTTTCCTCAACGTCTCGGAGTTGGAAATAAAACTTATTCCCCTACTTGCCAGAATAATAATCAAACAATTTATTCCCATCTTCAAATTCAGATGTTTAGACAGATTTGATTAGTTAATGCAAATATCTTTATGGTGTACGACTTGGTTTCCGCCATCTCCTCGCAGTAGTTACAGAAGAACTGGAATGAGTCGGGTTTCTACGCCTCTTTTCAGCTCCGTCCCAAAATGTTCCTTTTGACTAAGATTGTAGATTTTCAACAGCCTCTTGAACAACACTGACTTCACTGTCCTTCCACAGCCTTGTGAATAATTTTTGGTGGGATAGTCGTTGGGTAAAAAAATCTTGCTTTTGTTAGATCCATTTGTGCCTGAGCTTTAACTTCCTGGACAAATGAGTTCAATAATTTCCTCATAAAGTTATTTTCCCACGAAGTGCATCGGTTCCCTCCTGTAGTTTAACACACAACATGATGCGGCCCCACCTGAACGTCTCAATGCAACGGCGTTCCCAGGCTTTTCCCCCCTCGATTCTAAACAATGGACATCATGAGACCAAGCACCTTTTTTTTTTTTTACTTTCATCAGAGTGAAGAGTGGATTATTCTGCCTTTTCCTACGTCGCTTTTGAAGCAATGGCTTCTTCCAGTCTGAGCAGCCTTTCATCCCATCTCCTCCCAAAACAGAATGATGGCTGGTTTTTTTTTAAATATATATCACACAATTCACACAAGTAAGCAGGTGTGCCTTAAAATGTACTGACAAGTTCTTAGTTTAACTCAGATGTTCTTAATTCAGTTATTTTGGTGATTATAACTGATCTAATGTGAAAAAGTAATATGTTTTTTTTGTTTTTTTTAGCAAATCATTTCAAAATGGAGGTATCCAACATGACTGGTCAAAGCCTCAAAATCTTTTCCACGAAAGTCTTTATCAAAACATGACATCCTTCAATTTTAACCCCGAAAATCCTAAACATAGCGGCAACGATTAAGCCAAACGTGCAGTACCCAAATTCCGCCACACGTAGCGCTGTCTGAAAAGTTCCAACGGTTTAGGAAAGGAGAGACGTTGCGCTTTCCAGCCAATGTCGGGTTATTACGGTAATTTCGCCCCTGCCGTAGCAGGGAGTGAAATTAATCTCAGGGTCACTTTTTTAACAGACGGTAAATTACGACAATAACTTAGTAGATGTTGAAAGTTCCAGCTGTTATGAATAAATGGGCAAAAATATATTTACTCACAATACATTTAAAGAACTGCGTACAATTAAAATAAGCAAAAAAATAAAAAATCCAGACGGAGATTTTAAATTTAGGACATAAAAGGTTAAGAATAAAGACAAACTAAATAAAATAATAATAATAGAGAATTTTTCATTCTGGCTCAGCACTAGAGTCCCGTGTTTACGCCTGGCCGGAACTCCTCTGGTGACTCAGAATAAGAAGAGGACCTTTATGCAAATGATCCGATGTGAATGGGAAGTGGCTCAGTGTGGCCCTTATTTAAGGGGCACACAGAGAGAAGTGCAAGACCTTTTGTGGGGGTGTTTCGGAGACGGATGGGACGGCTCGCTGAAAGGAGGTGCAAGCGTAGCCGGAAACTGCGAGTGAAAAGAGCGGTTATTTAAGAGAGGAGCTAATTGAGGGCGGTTTTTTCAGAGAAAGAGTGGGTACACTGTGTAAGTAGGAGCAGCTGTTGAGGCAACTTGGTTACTGGTCGAGAGAGTAGTTCAAAGAAATTTATGGGCGTCGTTAAAGTTATTTACCGTGTTAGGGCCACTCTCCTGGGCAGCCAAAGGAGTTAGAGTTTGAAATTTCCTTTAATTAGATCCTTTTGAAATCAAACAAAACTTTATTGGTCACTTACATGGCACCTAATTTCCCATTCCAAGTTTCTGTTGTGTCTTTAAACTCTATGATTCTGTGAGAGCCGCTGCGCCGTCCATTCGTCCCCCCATGTGCGTGTGAAAAGCATTGTGGGTGGGCAGCAGAGCAGAAGTAAGATGTGTTTTGTTAGTCGTCTGAAGCCCAGGGGACCGGAACCCCGTAAGCTCCCCTGCATTGTACCCGTGGTTGAGAACAACTAAATCGGTTTGTTTCACATTTTGTGATTAAAAAATATTTTAGACTAGTAAAAGCCAGCGTCTGTCGCACACATTGATTTTATCTGCAATATCATTCACCTTCGGGATTTTAATTTTCTCAATTCGAGACTTGGGTCCAAATTTATTTATATAATTTTGCGGTTGAGTGACAATGTCTTGGGGAGGAGTTTGTGTTTACCGTCTTTACATTAAAACAGCATTACTGGGGGTTGTAGTTCATATTTCCTACGACTTGTCCACGTGTTATCACTAGTGCTGTCAAGCGACTAAAACAATTCAAAGTGATTAATCCCATTGTAGCGCGATATTCACAATGCTTAACTTTTAAGTTTTCACATTTTCATAAAGTGTTCAAGAAAGCGTTTTGCTGTCTCAAGACAAACATGTCAGTTTTTCCAGATTCTCAAATTCAGAAAGGGTTTTTTAAAAAAAAAGTAATTTGTTCCTAACATAATTTAGAAATGTTGATATGTTTACCTTAGTTCTGTCCCCAATGTGTTTTTTTTAAAGTGAAATTTGAAGCTGAGAACAGCTGTCTCTGTCTCTCCTCGCTCATCTTTTCACTGCCATTTGCGACTGCATTTTCTCAGTTGACCGCAGTACAAGACCGCACCGCTGTGAACCAAGAAGCCCTCAAAATAGGTAAACTTTTTAGATTAATCCCAGAAGTTAAACAACACAAAAAAATCAGATTGTTTACAGCTGTAGTTATCACATACTTTTTGTTCCTTCATGGCATTTCATTAGGATGAGCTCACGCTGTATGAACTTACTTTCGGCCAGCTGATTGGCAGTGTGCAGCAATTACTACTCTGTCAGGCCATGCATTATTCAGCTTGAGAATCCTTCACTTCTTATGACATAATTTTTTTCTAGTATGTCATTAAACTGAAGTAACGGTGTGAACAAACGTTTTAGAGGCTTGAAGCCGTGGTCTTTTGAAACCTTGTTTTATCCCCGACACTGGAATCTGGTTAGTCCTAAAATAACTGGCTAGTTTTAATCCTTTTGGTCCTGTTTTTTATTCCACTGTGTAAAAAAAAATAAAAATCTGTAAACATTCACGGAGGTACCGCTGTGTTCATGGCATCTGTAATTACCCTCATTTGACTTTTTTTTTTTGCACATTTAAAGATAAAGACAAACTAAATAAAAACAATAAGATTCCAACACGAGCTAAAATCTGAGATGATACAAATAAATGTCAGCCCCGGCAAATGCCGACGAACGCACAATGCAGCGCGACCGCAGCACAGCCTGCACCAATTAAAACGGCGTAGTCTTTTCGTGTCATGTGATCAGCCTCAGAACTGTTTCTCTGTGTTGCTATATCTTTGTTTTGACTGCTTGTCTTTGTGAAAGACCGTCATTTGGAGGTTTTCTCGTCATCTGTTTGATATTAGTGGTGAGGAACACATGGCCATTCAAAGGCAAAAAAAAAAAAAAAAAGCCCTGTGTGACATCATAGACCACAAGGCAAAGTGGGGATCATGGAGACCCCAGGCTGAGGTCTGTTAACACAACCTGACTTTATTCATCCATCTGCAACTGGATTGTTCAAACATTGCACCAGCAGCGAGGGCTTTCCGTCTCCGTGTGTTTTGTTTTCGGCGTCGCCGTTTGAAATTGAAAAATTCCTCCCGATTTTAACGTTTGGGATAACACTGAAAGTGTATCATTCTGTAAACAGCTGGGCGTTTGAATTTACCTATTGCATTTTACACAATCACAGCTGTGTCTTCCTTGAGTCTAACAACTGGTTGTAGTTGTGCAAGTATAAGCTGTAAATAACCTGAAACTGAGTATTTATGGTGCAGCGCACACTTGGACGTTAACAGTGCTCAGCCTGGGATGTCCACCTGTTTATGTTGGACTGGGAAAATGAGCTGTACTTGTAAAATGAGGTTAATGCTCTTGCAGTGAAGCCTGCAGGCCTCACAGCTACTGGGGAAGACGGCATCAGCAGTATGAGGCGATGGGACGGATCCAGCGTCGGGCGCTGTCGCGTTTCTGTGCCTCCGGCTCTTTTTTTTGGCCTTCTGATAAACTCTCCAAGGCTCGTGTCACACGTCCGTCTAAATGGCACCTCTGTAGGTGCAAAGTGATTTTATATGCCAACGTCCAGGCCACGGCTTCACCTTGGAGGTTATTTTTTCCCCTCCTTGCTTTGTTTTCACGACACGAGGTCGGGGCTTCTGAAAGCAAACTCCACCCTAGAAGAAAAAGAAAGAAAAAAAAAAGAGGAAAAACTACAAAAGTCTTCGCTTTTCTTAGCAATTTGTCTCCTCGCACTCCAATACGAAGAGGAACAACAGTTTCTGGTGGTGTGATGCAAACGGATGAGTGAAAACTCACTTTTTTGGCAACACGTTGATCAAGCCACAGTGTCTACCGGATTTTACAGTTGATTGCTCAACAATTCGCTTTTCCAATCCATGATTAACTTTGTCTTGAGTTGAATTTCACATATCGCTCAGACGCAGCGAATAATAAGCTGAAGCGAAAGCTAAGATTACGATGAATTACCTCAGTCAAAACCAAAGAACCTCAGAAAGGCTCCAAGTTCTGCACTCTAAATGATCCTTTCTGATAAAACAACATCAATATGGTGAGCAGCTGAGACCGCAGAACTTGACACTCCACAGCTGCCATTTGTAAAGTTCTGGTCTTCGGGTTTGTTAAGCTACACACAGCATCAAATGTTGTCCACACTAATAGAAGAAAAAAAAATAAAAACATTCCTTGAAGCAGTTCATAGCTTTTTGATCGTCTTCACTGCAAACCTTCAAAATAAGTTTTATCACAACACAATGGTGGGATCACAAAAACGAGAGTTTTGCTTCATTTTTTTCTTGTAAAAATTCCCAGTCTTTTTGTTTTATTTTGATTATTATTATTTTTTTTTTTTTAAGTTTCACCAATCCTAAAAAGTGTTTTAAGCCATCTGTAAGCAGTGTAACTTGACCTGCTCCATGTTGGACATGGTCTTAACTCAGGAAGAGTTCAATATTTGGTGGAATAACTGAGGTTTTCAATGGGGCGCAAAATGAAAAGAAAAGAAAAATGTTCCCTTTGTCTTCGAATCAAAATAAATGTTTTATTAATCTGAAAGATGTTTAAAAGAATCTCTGTTCAGTGCAAAATTAAACAGTTCAGGCCTGAGTCTTGTAGATTTTCAACTAAATCTACAGTTCCTAAAAAAAAAAAATAGCCTGGTCCGATGAGTCTAGATTTAAGCTGCAGGATTGAGATGGCAGGGTCAGAAATGTGAGTAAACGACAAGAACCCATCGGTCCATCTTGTGTATCCAGGGGTCAAAAGGGTCTGGTGGTGGTGTAATGGTGTAGGTGGGATTTAATTGGTACACCGTGGCCATCCATAGTACCAATTGGGCATCGTTAGAACACCAGTCTGTCTGCGTATTGTTGCTAAACACCATGTCACAAACCTCAAATCATCTCAAGCTTGTTTCTTGATCATGACTATGAGTCCACTGTGCTCCAATTAAGACATATTTCAATCCAACAGAGAACCTTTAGGTTGCAATACGGGAGATTTGCATCATCAGAAACAAAGCAGTAGCTGAGTGAGTCAATATGACCCAAAGTCTGAGAGGAATGCATCTGGAACCTTGTTTCAACTCAGCAATGAACTAACACAGCTCTGGAAGCACACGCCTTCGTGTCATAATTACTTCCCCCATTCACTTCACTCCAACCAAACCCTGTAAATAGAGAGTGAAATCCAGTTGAAGTGAATCTCCCTTCCACGTCGAGCTTGTGGAAAAAAACCAGGCGAGGAGGTGAGGAAGGTTCCACAATGTGGGTCACACACACGTGGAAAAATTCTGCTGAATTTCTTTGCTTTTCCAAAACTCGGAACAGAGGGTCACCGGAACAACGCACAAACACGCAGATCGAGCTCCCGACGTTTCGAGTCTGCCCCCGAGTCTGATACACAAGGCTTCATTGTTCAAGAAAATCATCTTCATCTACATTTAATGGCTTTTCCAGCTGGGTCAAAACCCAGCAAAGTAATTTTGGCAAATGACGACCAGCAAAAGCGGCGAGTTGACAAAGTTCACTTAACGAATCGCGTTAGTCCAGCTCCCGATCTGAGAGTTGACAGCTAAAGCGTCCTCGCCACAGAGAGCAACATCAGGAGGAAAAAAAAAAAAAAGTGATTGCCTAGCTCTTGTATATTTCTATCTCCATCTGTGTCGTAAGCTGGAAGTGGGCATGTGTACATGGCTAATATGTAGGGCATTGGACACCAGCTCTGTGTGGTTTGGGAAAAGTTAGAGGCTGGTTGGGGCTTTAATCCAGCTACGCTCCTCCAAGTTTTTCCCCCTTTTTTTTTTTTTTTTTTTTTTTTGCTGCTCTGTGGGTCTCATTTTCCCCCTCGACAAGCTCCCCATGTACCACATTGGCCCATCTGGGCCCCGGCCTTCAAACACATCCCCTCCACTTCCTACCAACCGACTGGGCCTCGCCTCATCACCATCACGATCCTGACATCCAGATAGATGATGAGGGCACTAAGGTCACATCGACGTTACGGAGAAGTTCCTCTGGTTCATTGAGATGTTGATCACCGCTTTTAACCCTCTCTCTCCCTCTCTTTATGAGCCAATCCAGTGCATTAGAATATGGATTGAGTTGCACTGCAACTCTTTGGTAACACATGTCTTTGTTTAAGATGCTGCTCTTGCACTGACAGTCCTCCAAGCTCTTCTGCTTCTCTAGTACCCAAACAAAGCTAACACGGAGCAGATCTCATGAGAAAACGGACACGTTTTTACTAAAACCGTCGTCTGTACACCGTGTTGGTTCACCGCTAAAACAAAACGAAGCAGATATTTTAGTGCGTCGTTGACGATTTGAAATGGATATTTTATCTGTTAAATGTACAACGCACCCAGTCTCTAGTTGATTTCACTTTGGCTGAAGGAGTTGAAACAACATAGCTGAAATTTCTCCGGGTGGAGAAACAGGATTTTTTTAAAAATAAATATCAAATTTTGCAAAAATAATTGTTTTAATTTATCAGCCACTCAGATTAGATTAGATTTCTTCTAATCTTTGGTTTTTAAGAAAAACATGAAAGCCAGAAAGAATGAAGATTAAGGGTGAATTCACACCATTCTGGTTTAGTCCACTTTAATCAAACTCCAGTTCGTTTGCCTTGAAAGTCTGGTTTGTTTTGGCAGGTGTGAACGCGCAATCAAACTCTGATGCGGTTCAAAAAAGCAAACTCCAAAAAGCTAGGTCTCAGTTCGGTTGAAGTGAACTCTGGTGCGGTTTGAAGGCATATGTGAATGCCAGATGGACCGGAGACCGCTCCAAAAAGCAGGAAGAGAATTAAAGCATTCTGGGTAAATGCAACCAAAACAAATCTATGTCTTATGATAGCGGGAGCAATGGTTCATGATCTTTTGCCAGAGACTAAAGGCCGCTAAAACCCGACGCCACTCCTTTTTTGTTCTCATTTCGTGAAGAAGGAAGCTGTGCTCACGTCTTCTTCTGAGATTTTCACGTTGTTTCCTTCAGTAGTTCTTGATGCAGCGCCACCACAGGCGAGGAGGGGAACAGATTACAGAAAGGGGTTTGGTCCGTTTGACACGCTGCAGTGTGAAAGCGAACCACAGTGGCTGAAAAATGAAACAAGTGTTTCCATTTTGGTGTGAAGACACCCTAAGATCAGGACTTTTATTATTCTTATAGAGCAAACATTTCCTAATTGCACATCTCTCACAATATCCAAACTTTTTTTACCAAGAGCCTGCTGTAGTTGTAATTGCTACAGGATATTTTCTGAATATCTATTCAAACTAGAAGCACATCAAACTAAATGCGGAGTTATATATTCTATATAAACATAACATATGTTTAAAAGCATATTTCTTCTCGTAGATTTTAACAGCCAGACAGTCTCGCAAGTTCACATAACTTGTGAAAGAAGATCAACTCAATTGGCATCCAAGCTTTACATCTACGCATCTGTTTTTTAAATCATTATTCCTGGGGGGTCGTCTTTGATACAACAAAGTATTTAAATTAAAGACACATCTTTAGAGTTTGGTACAAATTAATCTCGAAGCCAAGCCTGGTTGTTTGTAATTATTTAGTAATTCCGAATTGGTTCATGAAGTCTTTCTGCGAACAACATATTTTTCGTCCTGCGAGACGCTAACCATGGCTGTGAAGTGCCACATGTGCCGTAAATCTCATTTAAGTGTAGAACAGTTTGTTCGCCTGCTTTGAATACTGTAAACACAACAAATCAGATTTATGTTTTCACATAAAAACCCTGCATTATTTCTGCCCTCGCTTTTTGTCGTTTCATGCTCTGAATGGTTTAGCAAAATAATAATAACCTATTTTCCTTTAATCTGCTTAGCTTTGATTTTTATTAGCCATCCTACAAATCGGAAAAGGAGGTTGAGAGAGCAGCTGCTCTCTTACAGGATCGCTTCAACCCGCCGTTGGATATGTTCTATCAATTAGCCGGTTTGGGCAGAAAGCAGAGGAAAAATTAATGTTTCTAATTTTGAGTGTCATTGGTTTCGACATATGGACGTGTGTTTCATCGCTCCAAAGAAAACTTCAACCCTTATATTCACTGTTTTATTGAGGTGAATGGCAAAAAAAACAAAAAAACAAGAGATCTAGAAACGCATAAATGCATCAGACCTCGCCGGGAGGGGAAGCGCCGTCATGTTCCTGGAGCAGCGGTGAAATCCATTTAAAAGCCCGACAACCTGCAGTTACACCTCTCATCACCCGGGCCATTACAGAACTCAAACTGCTCCACGTGGAGCCGGAGTGATGGAGAACGCAGACCTCCACCGTCCTGTTCTGCCCAGTGCCAACTGTCTGCTTGGACTCTTTGGACCTTCCCCCATCTGTGTGCGATGAGAAGGCAACAGCAGATGTCAGACGGTGGTTGTTGGCCCGAGCGAGCAGACACTTGTCCCGCTGCTCATAGCCGCAGAGCAATGATTGACCCCGAAGACTGCCTCAGACTGGTAGAGTCATCTCGGTCAAACTGCTGGGGCACATGGTGTGGGTTTTTGTTTTTTTTCTGGGATCGGTGGCCGCTTGTTTCAAGGTATACGGAGGTTTTTGAAAAGTTTGAAAGCTGCTAAAAGTTTCCTTCGTGCTGTTCCTCTGGTTTAGAATCCTGCCAGAGAAAATGTTGAACTGAGGTTTTTCTTCTTCTCCTCTTCTGGCTTTATGGACTCTAAATGACTTGATCATTCGTCTCCGTGTTTATAACTGGCTACACTGAGAAACATCCGAGCTCTTATTTCTTTAGTACAATGAATGGAGTAGAACAGAAACAGTTTGTTTTCCTGTAAAGCTGGAAATTCAGGTGCAACAGCAGCAACAGACATAAAGGTTCACACAAAAAGTCGCTAAAGTGTGAGAAGCAATATGTTAAAAAAATATAATCAATAATAATATAAGACTTTTAGAAACAGGCATATCTGACTCAAGATCCAAGGCATGTGTGACTAAATCTGGTCATTTTTCCAAAAATGTACATGATGTGTGATGTGTACATTTTAAAAAAGATACAGACCACTTACAATACATCAGTGCAGAAAAACCGATGTGTAAAGGCAGCAGAAAAATTAAAAAATTAGTTAATATATGCTTTGCAACGTAAGGTTGGCTAATAATGTCTATAAATAGTTGCTGGAAATTATTAATAAACTAGAAATTTAGATCATTATCTAATTACCCAGAAAATAATAGCGAAATCGTTCAATCTCAGACTCAGTTATTGCCTGTAATTACCGTCTTGATGAGCCGTAGCTTTTAAATAACAGATGAAGAACATGAGAATACACCTCGACGCCAACAGGCGAACATCGTGGCTCAGGAGACGACAGCATCCATCAGAGAGAAGAGAAAGAGAAAACAATGCCAGGACTGTGACAATCACATCTGCAGGAATACAAGTTTCTCGTGGAGAACCTTTACTGTAACAACGCACAGCATGCCTGCAGTTCTCTCCCTGCTTCTTTCATTAATACTCCATCATCTGATGGAATCCATTCACAGCCATCTATGGCTCACTGTTTTTCTTTTTTCTATTATTTGAACATGAAAATCTGCTGTTGTTCATTAAACCGTTGCCTCAGTGATAACTCCTGGCAGGGGAAACCAGAAACACAGCTTGAAGTTCGGTTAGCAGCTGTGACCATTGTCGTCGCTATGGCAACATCCTTGTGTTTGCAGTCGGTCGTATCAATGGCTCCCGTTGTGCGCCGGGACGGTGAATGTTTTTAAAACGTACGAGGTGACTTATTAGGAAGTTTTCTAATTACAGAGGTGGGCCAAGGTGTGCAGTAAATCTAATAGATTATAGGTTGGTAGTGCAGAAAGCCGGACTATCTGCAAACTCAACACTTAGTACCTCGGAGGCCCTCGTGATTGCAGAGCTGCGTGGCCATAATGTGAAGCCATGGCATGAAATACTCACGACTCAAACCGAGGCTACATGAAAGTCAAGCTGATGAATGTGGATTCATAAAATATCCCGAGGGGGGAGGAGGAAGAGGAAGGTCCAAATGTAGCAAAAGCACTAACTTTACTTTTTCCATGTTTCATTAAAATACTGACACGTGTTATGGCCTAAACCACATTCATTTACTGCATTTACAGGGCTGAAAATTCTCCTAAATTTATGCTTTATTTTTTGCTTAAAGAATGAAAAATGTGGCGAAAATAAAAATGGAGTATTTTCAAAAAGGTGCCTCAGTAGCAATGACGACTGAAGGGTTTTGCACATGAGAGCCAAACCGAAGCCGTTTTACTTTGCTTTGTTGGTTCACTTTTGTTTTGTGAAACGTCCCCCTAAATATTAAAGGGACAGTACGCATTTTCCAGCAGATAGTGAAATTTCATAGCATAATTAAGTAATTATGTTAACTTTAGTTTTTGTAAAAATGCTACATATATGAAATATGACCTGAAAGAAATTTTACTTCATAACTTAACACCTTGAAATTGGGTCTCTGTCTCTTTAAAAACTCTGGCTCTTTCTGAAGCTCCGCCTTCAGGAAGTTGTCACAACATGGCTCCTCTGCGTTACAGCAAAACATTGGGCTTAATGACTGCCATTTACTTTTCTGAGTTCACTTTGAAAAGGAACAATCTAACTTTATTCTAAGTCTAAAAACTAAACAATGAGACATAAATCTGTGTTTACAGTTGGAAAAACAAATATGCAGAAGAAAATGCTATCTGTTCTGCTTTGAAAAAGAAATACTGCTAAGTTAGTGGTAGTTATTTTATTTCACATTTCTGGAGTTCTGAAGAAAAAAAAGTGACGTAGCATTCGTCCAGTCCTGGAACAAGCAGTTCTAAAGTTAGGTTGCTTCAAATGCATTTTCTGGGAATATTTAACACTTTGCAAAAGGATTCATTCCCCTTGAGGTTGTTCCCATTTTGTCCAGTTGTAACCATTTCTAAAATGTTTCTGCTCAGATTTGACTTAACAGATCGATACAAACTAATGCAGACTTTCTTGCTACAAACTTTATTTCGGTCTAGACTTGTATTGTTATTATTATTATTATTATACATTAACATTACCTCTCAGCAACTTTTCCCCAACGGTTTTCCTGTGTTTAACTCCATCCATCTTCCTCTCAACTCTGACCACAAAATCATCACCTCACCTTCGGGTTTCGCAGAGCGAATGGTGTGATTAAAGTTTTAGTTCTTTTCTTACATGTAGTGTTTTATGAGTGCTGCAGAAAAGTTCAGTTTTGCCTCCATCTGACCTCAGCCTGTTCATGTATGTCTGCTGTGATCCCATCATTCCTTCTAGCAAACTGGAAAGGTTGCATCTGATTGACTTTCAACAATCTTGGATATGTAGCGTGTGCGACTAATAACGGTTCTTAGCTGTAATTGTAGCTTTGCTCCTTTTGTTTTCAGATGATGGTTTACACAGAGTATTGGTGTTTAAAGCTTGGAATATACAGTAGTTTTGCGTCCCGGTCCGCTCTGAAAGTCTCCAGAACTTTATCTCTGATTTGTCTGCAACCAACCTCTGAGGCCTCCTTAAAACAGGTTTTGTTACACCAATATTAATTTACAAAAAATGCCAGAGCAAAGGGGGCTGAATACATTAGCATCACAGTTTCCCAATTCCTATTAAAAAAATAATAAAAATAAAACCACCTTACAATTTTCCACTTCTTTGTGTCAATCTGTCACAAAAAAGGCAAAAAAAAAACGTTGAAGGAAGGTCAACGTAAAAAAAAAGGCAACGTAAAAAAAAAATTTCCAAAATTGAACGGGGGGATTTTTAAACTGTGACTGAAAAGTCTGATGGCCGTCCGACATTTGGACAGATTACGTTTACACCAGACCACTTGGTGCAGATCAACATTTTCAACGTTGCGCAGAGAGAACATCGCAGAGTTCACCGAATCTGTCCATATAAGAAACATTTCTGTTAAGAGTATGATGACAAAATGTGGATCAATCTGTTCAGCTTGTTGAATATTACACAGAATAAAAATAAAATGCAACTCAGTGTCATTATTATCATTTTTTTTAATTGATGGGTAAAAATAGATGATTTCTTTTTATACCGTTTGTCGAAAAGACGTAAAACAAAAAAACATCTTGCGCAGCCTCTCAATTTCAAGATGCATGAATTGTTTTTGCAAGTCCAGCAGGTAAAAAGAAAAAACATTAAACCCATCACATTTCCTATATTCCCCTCTTTGCTAGTTGATTTAAACAATAAAACATAAAGGATAAGAGTTGATATTTCAATTTTAAAAATACTGTTTAATACATTTAATTTGAATTACGCAAATCTTTTTCAACCTTCTTTCAGTTTAAACACCAAAAAAACAAAAAAAAACCTTGTTATAAAAGAGGCTAAGAAACCTGAAAGCTGTGCCCAAACACAAACACTCCCAGTGGTTGAGAGCGGGCCGGGTAATGAGAACGGGTTCGGAGCCAGACGGGTCTAGAGGTTGGTGTATTCCTGCACAATGGGCCATGAGAGGTCCCCCCAACCAGCAGGCTCTTTCATAGGTTCCTCCTCCCCGGCCCTGAAAAGGACCCCACATGAGTCCCCCTTGTCCCAACAGAACACTTTTCTTTCCCATCGCTTCCACACAGCTGTTTCTTGGCCGTGTTGTGTCATTATTTGGACTCATTTGCAGCCCCCCTGCCTGAGAGGAGCTTGGTTTTCACAAAGTTGCTGTGGTAGCTTGCTCTCATTTGGTTTTAAAATATGTTGCATGTTAGTTATTTGATGGTTTGGCTGGTAGCAAGTGTTGGTTAAACTTATTTGGGCGTTCAGAGAGAAGGGGGGGCGGGGGAGGGTGAAAAAGACCTACAATGAGACTTGAGAACATTATTCAAAAACGTCTTTTTTCTTCTTCTTCTCTCTGTCAAGCCCTGCTGTCTCAACATTGCATGAATGGTTTTTCTTTAACCATAATATAACATTTCTGGCACAAAATATCCTAAAGAAATATTTCCTAATTCTGAAAAGGGGAACATAATCTGTGATCGGATATCAAATGAAACCAACGTGGCATGTTTTTGTGTGCAGGGGGAAAACTCTGCTCTGCAATTTTGGGAAAGCAATGAGACGTCTCAGACACTCTGATTTGAGAAGAGCGGGTCTCCTCTGCACCACAGCAAATCTGACTTTTTTTTTTTTTTTTGGGGAGGTATGTGGGGGGGGGGTTGCTTTCAGTAAACAGGTGCACCACCACAAGAGAGAGAGTCTAATGTTTACAACTCACCGGCCATCAGTCCGAATTCGCTTGAAAACTCCCTGGACTTGAGATACGGTATATCTCAAAAAGCAGCGACTGGGGCAAACTCTGTCTTTTTTCCAGAGGAGCTAAAGGAGAGCTAGCTGTTTGTGGTGAAGGCGGTGAGGAGGGAGGCCTGCCGCTTCTGGCAGCCCGGCGCGTTGTAGGCAATCAGGTGTTATTCCGACTGCAGCTGCAGATTTAGGTGTCTAAACTGAATGCCTGCCAAACATTTTGTGACGAGCATTTACTCTACTGTAAAACTCTGTCCGACTTTACAAGGGAGTTATTCATGATTGTATTATACTTTATATGAAATGACAAGTGTAAATCAGTTTAATTACTATGTGTATAATAAAAAAAAAACTGTCATGTGCTGCATAAGTTTTTATTTGGACCCTGCTTTACTGGCGTGATATATTACCTCATAAAATTAACTAATTATTAAGCTATTAAATTATATTGATGTATTCAAACTCATTACATAATATGTCATTTCTAAAAAAAAAAAAAAAAAGTCTATAATCAGTTTTTAAGTGTATTTTTCATTTTTCCTCAGGCCTTAACTGCGTACCTCATGAACTGAAACTGGGACTTAAATTATTATATTGTATCTGGCCTCGCACAATCAATAATTCACCTAGAAGTCATAACACAAGTGATCAAATGACAAAAAAACCTAACATGAACACACTAATGCAAGTCTGGAATTGTGATTGGCGGTACATATTTTCAGTATCTGATTAAAGATTTTTACTTTATCAAATGTATCTAGCGTCGTCTGTCTCACATCGATAAATTGAAGGTTTTTGTCTATATATTTTGTTTTCTAAATGCCTGACTGAAGTCTGAGGGATTCAAACAGTCGCCTGATATCTGATGGGATCTATTGGCAGAAAATGACAGAACATGAGTACTGTGAATTATTTCACAGCACTTTCTTTTACAAATCTGGAGATTTTATGATCCCCAAAGAGTTTGACACAATCCATTAGACTGAACCATGACACAATGTTACAAGTCAGTTATATTAAACCTAAAGGCCAGCCTATAAGCTTTTGTTGCATCACTGAAAACTTGGCGCTGAAGTTGGAAATGGGTTTGTTGGCCCAGTAGGTCACAAGGTCTGGGTCCCCAACGACCCCTCCGGTTCGCGGTCAGTCGTTAACCACGGCGTTGCTTGTGCCGACACTGAGTGCAGCGACAGGTCAAGCGGCCACTCGGAGGAATTCGGCGTCGGGCATTCCTGCGCCTCCCCACGGCTTTGCATCGTGAAGGGCTCAAGACAAAAAGGTCGAACAATGTGATGAGGAATCCGGGAGGGAGTCTACCACCTCTCACTCCCACCTCCGGAGATATGAGTTAAACATGCGGAATGTTAATCTGTCAATGTGTGGTCACGGTGCCTTCTTTCTAAGCAGTTGTGATTTGAATCACGAGGCCCGCGCCCCCCTCCGCCCTCGCTGTCCGTCAGCGACGATTAAAGGTAACCGACCCTGACACCGTGATGACCATGAGAGACATCCCTTGCCTGCCAACAAAGCCTCATGTCACACGCAGCCATCTTGTTCTCTCCCAGCCGAACTCTGGAATGTAGTTCATCCCTCCTCAGGAAGGCCATTCGACAAATTCAGGTTGAGAGGCTATTGAATTTTAACCCTCCGGGGCCGACGGATGCAAAGCAGCTCTCAGCATGTGAAGCTGTGTAGAACGAATGCATTTTAGCGCCCTTTATACGCCCCTCAATGCTCTGCATTCGGTTAAACAGGAACTCTAAAGGCTGTCTCGGTAAACTTGTCTCCAAAGTGAAACGGCGAAACAGCAGGGAAGACATATGTGATCATCAGCTCCGGGCCTTTTTTTGCAATCCGAACAATGCCCTGTCAAACGCAACCCGGGGTTTTAAAACTGACAAGAGGCAGTAAAATATTTCAAAACGGCTCGAAAGAGGCGTAGGCGGACTCCTCGTATCGGATGTGTACAATAACCTTTGCATGTTTCTCGGCTGAAGGAAGAGAAGAATGCATTTTTAAACCTCACTGCGCTGCTATACATCTATGCCATGCTGGAAAAACATTTGCACCATAGTTCTGGTTTGTGGCTGGCTATTGTACAGGGAGTGGTTTTCCACTTATGGAGTGATTCTGTTACAGCTGTCCCCTCAAACTATCCCCTCCAACCACCCCCCACCTCTGCACACACTTACTTACTTCAGTTTAACCACATCGGCTTAACTATCTGAAACACAGCTCTCCGTAAACATATCCAAATCAGTTCCCACAGTAGACGATTAAAGCTAAAACGTGGGACCAGAATAAGTTGTTTTAAAATGTCTGAGGTCAACATCTGCACTGTGAGTCTGTTAGGTCTCAATGCAGGCCTGATGGAAAGGAAAGGTTTAAAAAAAAACTAAATCAGTTTTTTTTTTGTCTTATAGTCCTCAGCTTGATGTATTTCTCATTTGATGCCAGAGTTGCTTCAACTGTAATCTGCTGCTCACTGCCGGTCAACAGGCTGCAACAAGGATGCCAACATTTTGCTTACAAGAAAGACAAATTTGGACTCATTTCGTCACAAAACACATGAATAATATATTAACAATAATAGTCATGGGGTAACCATGATGACGGATGAATGACTTACTCTGTCAAACCAGAGGAGAAGGCCTTCACAGCTTTATGTGAAGGCCATAATGCTCGGCCTAGGGGTGTTTGTCTTTGTTACATCAGTGAACAAAAGTAGGTGCTTGCAACCAGATAATTTAATTGTCCCATGTTTGTTTCAATCTATTTCGATACTGGTAAAATATTGGTAAATATTATATATATATAGCATGGATTATTTGAAATTTGCAAATGTGAATGAAAACTAAGTAATGATGGTGTCTTCTATAGGGGGAGCTTCCTGTACAAAGGGAGGATGGTGCAGTGTGGTCTTGGCAGGAACTGTTCTCCATATTTTGTGACTTCAGTCGCAGTTGGACAAGAAAAATTCATTTTCTGGGTGACAACTATTGTACCAAGTTTGTCCTACTTTACAGATCTCCCACTAGCCTACGCCTGCTGCTGTGTGTGAAGCATAAACCAGTACTGGTCTCCATGTTTCCGTCTTTATACTGTTCTCTCTGGGAAACCCCTCCCCCCCCAAAAAACAACAACTTTACTTTCTTCTAACACTTAGCTGTCTGTCTAGTTTGGGGCAAAACAAATCTTGAACAGATTATTGTATTTACTCTCTTTGGCGAGGCTCTGGATTGATTTGTGAGGTAGTTGCGGCTCTTGTGGCCATGTGTTTATTGTTTATGATTTGTATTCATGCCTAATTAATGCCGTGCTGACGAGAGCAGTCACTGACTCTGGCAAACGACCGTCTGGTCTCACGCAACGAGAGGATGATTTTCCTCCCCACATTCATGGCCTCGGAGAGGAGTGAAGAGCTTCCACTGGCTAAAGTCTTTGGGCATGAATACAGAGACTAATAATGCTCTGAAAAAAAAAAAAACCCACAGAGTGTCAGTTTTTGTCCCAGCTAATTTCTTTTGGAAACCTTCATTTTGTTTTCTCTGTGAGCTGAACAGCAAATATTGTCTTTTTTTTCCCCCCCTAATCATAATCAGTAAGCAAATTTCTCCCGGATAAAGACTTGTAACCCATGTGCAGATGAGTCACGCGGGTCGCTCCAGGGTCTTCATGATCCTCCACAACCCCAAAGTACAACTACTCCATCCAACAAATCTCAGTCGCAGGGTTATTGTTTTTAAATGACCTGCTCCCTGACAAATGATGTGTGACCAAATTTATAATAATACAAGTTGTCTTCCTCGAGAACTGGCAATCTTTGTACAGTTGGAAGATGAAAATGTAGAGCGACTGACGCTTTGGATCGAAGCCCCACGCTCTCATTTGCATCTCACCAAAGTGTCTGTGTTAAAAAAAAAGTTTGCTTTGGAATCGTACGCTTGGAAAACTAAATATTGGTGGTGAAACAATGGAAATTCTGTTTTATTTACCAAATTAAACTTGCTTTGGTGTTCGAAAACCAAGAAGGCCAGCTTTGAATGGAGGTGATGTTTTGTGTTCATGCTGTGGAAGATATCAGGTTCATCCAGAATGCTGCTGCTGACATTCTGACTAAAACCAGGAACATGGAGCACATCGCCCCAGTTTTAAAGTCCCTACTCTGGCTCCCGGTAGTTCTTACATTAGCAGAATATTGACAAAGTTTAGCAGATGGCAAAGGATTCAAAAAATGAAATAATAAAATTATTTTTCATATTTGCTTGTCCTGATCAGGAGAGGCAGGGCGGGAAGGACTTATGCTTTTAGGGACATGGAGAAACTTTGGAGTCATAAAAAAAAAAAAAAAGAAAAAGACAAACCTTCATGTACACAAACTCAAGACTATAAGACTATTTTGCACTTCCCAATGTCTCTAATATGCATGTATTATTCTTACAATGGTTGAAGGTTGAACTTAAAGGTGCAGATATATCTGAAATCTACTTTTTTGAGGTTTACATCACGCTATGTCATTCCCTCATCAAAAACATACCTGGCATGTTGCTTCAATTCTTTCATGAGAAATCCTTTAATTTCCCTCAGCAACCGTTCAGCTGTGCAAAACGCCCGGGTGGGCCTAGCCCCGCCTCCAAGGACGAAGCTCCTTCAGACTAGCCACCAGCAGTTAGCACATGCCTGGTGTAACTGCTGAGCTCATTGCATGAACCACTTCTCAGTGCAACGCTGGTGTAAACATTGTTGAAGGGTTAATGTGATGATTTCCAGAAGGCCGAGTTTCAGAAAGAACAGGAATTTTTAAAGAGACAGAGATCCAGTTTTACGGTGTTAAATTAGTCACATTTGATACATACAGCATATTTTGGAACAACTGTAGGCAACATAGCTACTTGATTATGCTATAAAATTTCACTACATGTGCCTGGAACACACATAATGCCGCCCCTTTAGGAATAGATCATGCAGGCTCCACACAGACAAGGCTCCGGAGTAAGATTTAACTAGGACATCTTCTAGCTGTGAGGCAACAGTGCTAACTACTGTTCTGTCATTTCCATTCAACTTGAAATGTATTCTCACCGACTTGATGTACCTGCCAAAAAATGTACCCCTGCACAGTGGTTGGGTCTCTCATCTCAGCCCTAATCTCCGAGCCAGCCTCTTCACCCTCCTTTCCGCCACCTTCCCTTCCCACCCTCCTCCACCCCTCCGCCCCCAGGCAGCTGAAAAGGTGTCATTGATGAGAACGCTGTGAGTGGGTGAGAGTTGCTCGGGCCTCATGGGCTCTTGTAGCAGCTCGGCTGAAAAGCTCCCATTTAAACAGACACACCTGTTAACAAACACCAACAATGGACTGCATGGCTGCCAGTTCGGTGCACTCCACAGGCTGACCCCACTCCCCCCTCTCGTCGGAAATTAAAGGCTCCCTGTTTACGCATCCTGGCTCACAAGGCACAGACTACACAGAGCAGCTCAGTTTTCTCCGTCTACTTTTGTGCAGCGACGCCTCGGTTTATGCTAACGTGATGCTGCAGCAAAAGGGAGCGATGGGTGGGTGCTCTCGCAAATTTACTTCATCTGTTAAAAGTTAATCGTTAAAAAGGAAAATGGTTATCTCAGATACTAACCTTAAAACATTCACAGTCAAACTGTGTACATGTATTCATGTTAACCAGTACAGGGAAAAAAAAACAGTAGGTTTCACCTTTCACCCTTTCCTGCAGTCCCCTTACAGTGGGCTTGTAGGTCCTCAAAAGACCGGAGTCCTAAATGTTTTCAATCTCCTGGTTCAGCACACCTGAACTGGTCAGATGACGTTAGCACTGGCTAAGGTCAATTCCCCACAAGCAATTCCCTGGACTGTCCGGCTGAGATAGGCCCGATGTCTGTTTTGTTTGTTCCTGCAGGAATTTGACGGGAATGTCATGAGTAAGACAGGAAGTGAAAGTTAAATACATCTGCTCTGGGGAAAAATATTTCACTTGCAAAAATAGTAGTGTCCTTACCCAATGCTATTGGGTAAGTACTCAGAAGTACAGAAAAAACAATGAAAGAGTGAAACGGTGGCCTCAACTGTACATCACTGTTTTTGCCACTGGGAACCAGTTGGCATGTTGGAATATTGATTTTCTTACAAAACAACAAACACAGATGTTGCTTTAAAAAAAAAAAAAAAACAGGAAACGTTCAACATTGCTTGACTCAACAAATTTGTTTTACCCCCTGCAGCTAGTCAGAAATAAAGCCAACTGTTAATTGAAATGATTCGCATGTAGCCAAATCTTACTGACGCGAACCGTTTGTGGGGTGAGCATCTTCCGACATTAAGCCACCAGCTGCTAATCGCCACCGTTTGCAGTGGGGCTGCACTTCCCAACGGGTCTGACCGTCGCTTTTGTGCTCAGTCTGGGAGGGTGCAGCCATTCATCTCCGTGGGACAGATAATAGCCTCACTGGCCTGCTCGCCCTCCATCCTCTGCCACGGCTCCATCCTCCCATAAAATTCCTCACAATAATTGTGTTCCCTGGAAGCCAGTAGGAGAAGAGGAGCTAAAAAGCAAAGGGAGGAGGGAAAAGAAAGACCCCTATAGTGGGGAGTCCACATTCATCCTGCGTCTATGCACTGCAAACAACAACAGTCGAGGAAGAAAGAGCCGTAATGGTCAAAAGCAGTGAAGGACTGGCCCACAAGCCCCGATTCAGCGGGGCATGGCTTCTTTAATAACTGACTGAATTGACAATTAAACCCCGCTTGCTGGTGATACGGGTCTTCTTGGAGACTCAATTGGCGTCAGCGGGAGAAAGGGCCACTGTTGAGTCCCATAGATTAAAGCAGGAAAGGGAATCGAAAGCCACTTTTACAATGCGCCAATCAGCATGTTTTCTCTGTGAAAGGCCCTCCACTCTCCAATTTAGAAAACACGGGACATTGCCTCCTCTCTGCTCCTTACAAAACCGCTCAATGTGCCACTTTGTTGTATGGATTAATCCTATGCATCCTGGTTCTGAGTGAGGAAGAACTCAGGGCAACATTTGAGATAATATAGCTATGTGAATGAAGTTTTCCTTTTTTAAATATTGGAAATTGTTGTGTAGTACAGTTGATGGGATTGTTTGAGATGGACAGAAATGATGTTTTTGACATCTGTTTCCATGAGAATCGAAACTGAACTTTTAATAGTTTATGATTCAATAGCTTTTAGAGATTTACATGAAGTTAAGAAGAAACAACCAACAGGGTCTCAACGGGAGTGTCATGGCTCAGGACCCAGAATTTCAATGACTCAACTCCTGGGCCACTTTACGTTACCTTGGTTAAAGAAAAGGATTTCCAGGCTGATCATTTGGTGCAGAAGCATCTCAGGATGCTGGTTTGACGCTTTTGTTCTCCAAGCGGACCGTTTTCTAAACGCCTCAAACTTGTTTTACATTTTTTCTCACTAGTTTCTCTCATAAGTTCTGGGTGACTGAAGTAGTAAAGTTTGTTCAAAACAAGATTTCTGCCCGTTTCGAAAATTTTGGCCAATACTGTTAGACTGTGGTTTAAATATTTAGCAAGTTGCTTGTTCTTTCCTTTTGCTGCGTCCCACTTAACACACGCATGTTTGGGGAATAAGCCACCCTAATTTATCCCATGTGTCTGTCTCTGGCCTGCGATGGATCGGTGATCTCTCTATTGTGTGTGTGTGTGTGTGTGTGTGTGTGCGTGTGTGTGTGGGCTCTTAATTAAAGAATAGCAACATACCAAGAAACATGGAAGATGGGTAGATGGATGGAAATAAGGAGTGAGTAGTCATTTCTTTTTACAAGCAAAAAAAATAAAAACAGTCAAAACATGCTGTACTTCAGGATAAATGATGGATCTCTTGGGATATTTGTTTCTTGGGTTTTATTTGTAGAGTGTGTGAACTTACATATCCTGTCTGGAGTTTTACCACAAGTTTAAGAAATTATTCATGTTAGATTTTCTTATGTCAAAGTTGTTACATATAAAGTTTTAAATGTTAGTTTTCTTAACTCACAAGCATGGAATGCAGCGCCTGGTCCATAT
>NW_006799956.1:2521256-2565099 GCF_000485575.1 Poecilia formosa
TGTACATCTTTATATATGTATATAAAGATACATAAATTGTCATAAAGTCATAAATTATTGTCAACATTATCTTCATGTTGTAGAAGCTTTAAAGTATATTTAATGAGTTTTATGTTTTTATTTATTTCAAATCCTGCATCATGTTTCCATGGTTACATGTAGCTAAAATCCTAACTAGAAACATCAGGCTATCAGTGTTGAAGTGTATCGTTTTGGTTTCATACTTAAATACTTAAAGTAAATTTAATTCAGTTGAGTGATGATTTAGGACACCAAGTATTAGAGACAAAGATGTAGATGCTAAGGCTAGTTAGCATGGCAACCAATGATAATGATAAACAGTTTTCTGTAACGGTTGATTGACAGCGCTAAGTCCCTCCTCCTGGCTTTGATTGGAGGGTTTTGGTCGGGTCGTATCCGGAGCAGTGCCTTTCTTCAGACTCATAAGATGTCATGACTAATATGTAAAAAAAAACAAAACATACTTTTTAAAAAAATAAAAGTTACATTTAGATTTCATTGTTTATTCTATTTGAGTGACAATCTTATCTTGACCAATAAACCTCCAAAGTCTGAGTGGAGAGAAGTGAGTGATCTGCCTGCAGTCTTTTACCTCCGTCCCATTTAATGTGGAGTCAAACTGGGCATGCTGGTTACAGCGTGGCCGACGCAACCATGTTACAGTGCCTATAAAATTCCTCAAATAATGACTGACTTGTAAAAGCAATACAAGGATAAAACAGCCAGCGGGGGTTGAACACCTTTTACAGGCACTGCAGCTGACATGCAACATGCTGTTTGATGATGTGTGACCAGGCAGGTGAGCAGCAGGAGGACGAGGCTGTAGGCCGTCTACGGATTTTTTATTTCTTTTCCCCCTTCATGCACACACTACTGACTTACTCCTGTTTTGGCAAATTTTGTATAGTTTTACCCCGCAAAACAATCCGAAAATTATTTTTTCTTAAATTTCCAAAGGGAAATGAGCAAGCTGTTGATCAACCAAAACTCTACCTTACTTTTTGTGCTAAGTTTAATAAAACATCTCTGTTACTCATTAGGACACATGAAATCAAATGGATATTTTGATGCCGGTGACGCTTTTACACCAGTCGTTACATCAGCTGCACCCGTAGTACTGACCATGTTTAACTGTAAAAGACTGCAAATAACAAAAATTCGCTGTCGTATCACAACCCTCGCCTGTCGCCGAATGAAACGTCCAGCTAATTTCTACTGGCTTTGTCGTCTGCAGCTAGCACACTGTCGTAGTTTCCAACTTCTGCGGCAAAATGAAAGTTCAGGCATGCTTCTTCTCCGTGTTTGCTTCAATTTACATAAAGTAAACCAAAGGGAACTGGCTAAGTCAGATAAACACAGCGTGCGTGCGTGAAAGGAGTCAGGGCCGCGTCGTGCTGCTCCAGCAAGAACGTCTTTAGTTTCTGTTTACCCGATCTCTTCTTTAGCAGGAGGTATGAAAGTACAAAACATCGGTCTGAAAACATATTATTTAAGATGAAATTCTGGCTGGTAAGGAATGAAACATTTTGGGGGGGGGAAAAGCAACGTTTCTGCGGCAGCTTGATCTAATCTTATTTAGGGACGCTTATGAATCGAGCTGGAGCTGAAGCCGGTGTGTTGCTGTTGTCGTGGGAACGTGTGGTGAATGCTGATGCTCTCCTCACACTAAGCACTGGCAAAGCTGAGGCCTCTGATTGATATTCTGTGGCAGCACTTGTTAGCATGCACCATCTAGTCTCTAATCTCCTAAAAACGGCAATAAAAAGGGGAGCACACACACACACACACACACACATAAACACAGATAGGCCTTCCACTCTTGTCCTTGGCCTAAAGTGCTGAAGGGAGATTAGATTCCCCATTACTCCTTTTCTTGGTGGGCTATAGGCAAGATGAAAAATAGCCTTGTGGTCCTAATCCCAAAGACACTCAGCACGCTCATATTGTTCTCCAAGGGTGCACTTCTTCAGGCTTCCCATGCTGCCATGGCGACAGGTAGTTGTAAAGCCATTAGCGGACTTGTCGTGAGATTTCCAGCCCGAAGGAGCAAATCAGGAATCCGGCGTGTGCAATTTAAAACCACGCTTAGACAAACACCCCGGCCCTCACTCGCGCTACGTTTTACGATGATTACAGCGATCGCTCCTCTCTCAGAGCGAGACGAAAACACGCACGTTTGGCGCAAGAGAAAAAAGCAGCAAGGTGGGGCAAAAAAAAAAAAAGAAAAAGAAAGAAAGAAAAAAATCCCCCTCAATACGGGATCTCAATGATGAGTGGTGCTAGAAGCCCGGCTTACAGCCAGGAGTCCATTACTAATTCCCCCGCGGCTGCTGGAGAGAAGGTTGTGTGTGCCAGAGGAACGCAAGTACCACTGAGTATTCGTGTGTGTGTGTGTGTGTGTGTGTGTGTGTGCGCGCGCGCCTGTTGGGGTGTGCTTCCCAGCTCTTGAATTTGTGCCTTCCCATGACCCCTATTCCAGCTAAAAAAAAAAGAAAAAAAAAAGGGTTAACCGCAACAGCTAATTAAACAGTAACAAAGCAGCAGTGGAGGCTCCAAACACCTGGCTGTTGAATAAAATGTAAGTTTTTATTTCAAAATAGAAACATATTGATCTTTAAAAAGCTCTAATAATAAGGAAAGTTTATTTATATAGCACATTTTCAGCAACAAGGCAATTCAAAGAGCTTTACAGGAGTTAGAGGAAATACAAAATAAAAGAAAAGCAAGAGGAGAATAAAAGTATAGAACTACATATAGGTTCCCTGTGTTTTTATTCTTTATTTTTATGGCCTTTATTTGTGGGTGCCATGACAGAAAAGTGGGTAATGAAGGAGAGGGAAGACATGCGGCAAGGGTCACCAGGCTGGGAATCGAACCTGCGACAGACTAAGTTGGCCTTTTATGGGCTGTTCTTAACCCCTGCACCACCACAGCCCCCCGGTTCCCCATGTTTAATAAGAATATGAATTTATAAACTAGTTGGGGATTTCTCTGGCTTCATGACTTGATAAAACTAGTTGTTGGTTCCACAAAGTCCTGAATGTAATGAGTAGTTTCTCTAGACCAGTTTCTCTTTATTCTAAGTTTGTTCTAAGTCCTGAAGGATATAAACTAAATGTTTCTGTAGTGACAAAACAAAACAAATCTGAATGTTTTATATCAAGTTAATTCAACTAACAAGTTTTCTTTACTACGTCTGGTGTGTTAACAGCGAGCATAAACTACATAGTTGTGGCATTTATCGTCCAAATTACGGGCTTCTCTTGATTAGTTGTTTTGTTGTTTTTTTTTTTGTTTTTTTTTTTTCTTTTCTCACAGTTGAAGAAACAATCCTAAAAATAAAGGTTCTGATAATGGTTTTGTTTACCAATCAAAGGCTGGCTGCGGGCCTCCGGATCCCTGCGACTTAACAAAACCCAAAGCGCAAAACTCGCCTCCTCTGCGTTTCCACGAATAAACGCCCTCCAAGCCGCTGCAACGAGCCGCCCTCGTGGATGCCCGCACGACAGCCTTCGATGTCTTCGGAGAAACCACAAGAAGACGAATGAACTCCCACGCTCGTAGGCGAGGGGGAAGCGTGGAGGGAAATGCATCAAGGCTCGGCTCGGTCGAGTTCAGAGTTCAGCGACGGGCAGCTCTGTGGTTCGGCTTGGCATTTTGGCTCTAATTCACAGCATGCTGTGTCCTAACAGTTGAAAGGCTTTGCTGCTCCTTTTTTGTTTGTTGGATTTTAAGCTCAAGTTTATTTAAACAAAACACAGCCTGCGCAGTCAAATCATCTGTCCCTGATTAGCTTGCCTTTTTTTTTTTATCATATTCTTATAAAATTAAGATCATGCGGTCAGGATGTCTTTGGTGCCGCTTTATTTTTCTGAAATTTGCCGTCTTTTTCTGGCAAAGTAAATCCCCCTTCTCAGAAGGGATAATGTTGTTTTCTGCTTGCCAAGAGAATAACATTTACTTATTTGCTAATCATACATTCAAAACAAAATGCAGGGTGCGTGTTGAGCTCGGCCGCAGGAATGACAAAAAGACATTAATTCCCCCAACACCATAAAAAAGCGCCCTGCGTGAAGCCAAAGCAGAGGCAAACTCAACTAAAATGGCATCCAAGTCTCTCCTTATTTACTTTTTCTTTTTTTTCCTCACTTGTTTTCAGAAACATAACCCACTGCTCTGTGCTTGAACCAGCCGCGGATCATCTCTGTACTGTATGCTGAAAGAAAATAATCACACCGGCTGCATTTCCATCAACCGTAAAATAAAATAACGCAGATTATTACGAAAATAAATTTGCTTAATGGAAACGCACCAATTCGGAAAAAAACTAACGTTTTTCGATAGGATGAGGTTTATTTTTTATTTTTTGGCCATATCAAAATGAGTGTGTTTCGCAAAAATGCATTGGAAACACCTTTTTTTCCCCCGCATCACACAAGTCACGTGATCAACAACTGGATGTTTCTACTGGCAGAAACGACGAAGAAGAGGATGGGTTGGGAGGACAATGGGCGTGGCGTGTTTTTTGATGACTTTTCTGCGTGAACAAACCTATTTTTTAATTGTGTTTCTTATTTAACGGAAACACTGCAATTGGCAAATTGACATTTTTTTTTGACATTTTTAGGCAAATTTTGTAACGGAGACTCAGCTACAGACGCTGTCCGCGTTTGTCTGACTCACGCTGATTCAACACGTTTCACCTCTGACTGTCGGCTGCGTTCTGTTGGCGCTGCTTTACTCTGCAAAGTTAAACATTTCCAACAAGTTACTCGCTCATGCTGTGATCCTGGGGCGCTTTAGCCCGTGTGCCGTTCGGTGAGGGCGCGGCTGCTCCTGCCGCACCACCATTCACCTGTGTCTAATCGCCTCATGACGCCACCGCCTGTGAGGACCAGCAGGACTCTCCGTCAAAGCCTGAATGTCAACACTGGTTGCAGCAGTCAAGCTTTCTTTGTGTGACGTCTTCTGTGACTCCTTATTATTTGCCTTTGTGACCTAGAATTGTCGACCTGGGGCTCACAGGGAAATGCATTACCTACTTGGATAAATTGCAATATTCCACAACTCAAATTAAAACAGAATGTATAAAAAATAACTTTAATTCAGACGTATACAACTCAGGTACATTGGAAAGGATCAGAACATTGGGGCAAAGCTCCATATCTTCTGCCACTCTTTTCAGAAAGTGAAACTTGTATATAAAACAGATTCATTAAACATTGAGTGTGAAGAATTTCTTGTCATCATGATGATCAGCGGTGCCTTGAAATTCTGTTAATATTGTGAAAGATGTAGGTATTGGAAACTCATACATCTTTACAAATCCTACACACGGGCTACGAATATCTTTAAAAAAAACAAAACAAATAGAACTGGACTGTTGCTCGCTGGTCCACCGTCCTCCTTTCAGATAAAAGTTACATTTTCCATGAGAAGAGCGCATGGACGTGTTGACGGAGAAGGATGCCGTGACTGCAGCCGCGCCTCCTCCTCTTCGTCCACGGCGAGCCGACGCGCCTGGCTGCCATCGCCGTCGTCCTGGAGGCTGGTTGAAAGTTGGGGGAAAGTTGCATTCAGTGTTGGAGGAAAAACAGAACAAAACACTGTTTGTCTTGCACTGCTTTAGTGGGTTACAGTCTTGGGGTCTGTTTAGTTGGACAACTATCCAAATCTCAATTGAAATAAACATTACAACAGGGGATCTAAGTCTGTTAGTCATGCAGACTCTGGGAATTGTTTTAGATCTAATCAGGTAGCAGGTTGGCGTCCCAAATCATGTTTTTTTTTTTTAAGCTGATCAGATCTGAAAATCTGTTCTTGATCGTCTTTTGTTACAGAACAACAGACGATATAATTGGATCTGTCTCGCCATGTGACATCGTAGCTACAGTTCTCTAAACCCTTTGCTGTCAGCTGTCATCCACCAGGCCGCCGCTGATTTTTAGATCAAATCTCAGATTTTTTTCTCGTGTGTTTAATACTAATCAGGTCGTCATTTTACTGTTCATGTTGACGCTGAAAGTGACAGCCTAAATGTTAGACTTAATTAGCTTTCCTCGAAGAATCCACAGACCTTCACGCTCCTGTCGTCACACTTCAGACAATTATGTAGCAACTTTTAAAGAATCTGTTGCATTTTTTTTCAAATTTCATTAGTGTCGCTGAAAAACACGAATGGCAGAAATGTAATCGATAGCCCATCACAAATTAACGGTCCTGGTCTTTGTGTTACTTCCTTGTTTCATGTGACATTTGACAACGTAGCACGCTTAAAAAGAAGGTAATTATGAGGTTGGCTCCTTGGTTTAACTTTAAAGCTCAACACTCGGAAATCAGAGGGAAAACGTCACTTCACACATCAAGAGGAGTCATATAAAAAGATTTAGTCAAGCTAGAACAGCAGATTTTTATTAATTAACAGAGGAGAAAAAGAATAACCCTAGGTTTCTTTTGAAGACAGTTGGCAAACGTTCACAGACTCATGGCTCCGTGGAGCCATCATTTCCCCCAGCGCTCACCAGTAATGACTTGATGGGATTCTTTATGAAACAAAAATGACTAAAGGATTTAGCTAAATTAGTCGAAGCTCTGGCAGAAACCAAGCAGTCTTCAGCTTCTAGATACGAAGATACCCAGCTGTTCTCACAATTGCACACACACACACGCACACACACACACACACACACATAAACGCTGCCTTCCTAAAAAAAAAAAAACAACAGAAGCCTAAATAAATGTTTGCCAAAAGTGATTTATGTTTTTTTCATCTGGAGATTTTCAGACAACTTGGGGTTACATTTTATAATTTGCGTCACTCTCATTTTTGTGTTGTGATTTTTTAAAAAAATAGGTTTTTATGTTTTCACTACAAACAAAATCTTTAGAGTTAAACGACTACCATGTCTTTAGCATGAATCCATTCAAAATGGAATGTGCATCAGATTTTCTTCTTACATTTTAAACTTTTTTTATTTTTTACCTCAGGGGTTTCACCTTTTACTTGGGGATTTCCTGATTGCAACAACCCAACACACACACACGTGCACACACACACACACACACACACCTCCCAACCAACGTAAGCAGGAGTCGGAACATCAAAGCTATGGTTGGGACAAGATGATCAGAGCTGCTGTGAACCGCCATGAGCCGCAGTTTACTACAAGGCTGGTGTTGTGCTTCGCTCTGACCTCAGGGGTCATTTGTCACCAACCTTAATGCATCCGCTCCGCGTGAGTGTTGACGGTAAAAAGGCTCTGGGGGCCTGGAAGTGAACCGGCGGTGGGCCAGCCACAGCAGCACCTGCACAGAGCTCATGAAGAGCTGATGGCAGGTGCGGCAGGTGTTTACCCCCCAACAACACCTCACCCAAAAGGCGGCTTTTTCTCAAGCCTTAATGACTCAAAGACCATAATGAGACGCTTAATATCACCGTTTTGGTGCTTAAATAATTCTACAGAAACGTTCGTGTTGAGACGGGCGGCGAGAGAAACGGTGACGAAAGCAAAACACATAAAAAGCCAAGAAAAACAAGAGGGTTTATTAAACACGTCAGTCGCCTTGTGAGATCAAAAGCAGCATGTCTCTTTAAAAAAAACAAAAAGAAACTTTTATTGTCCCAGCGTCTTATTTATTTCGCTTCATGTCATATTCACAGCTTGAATCTATGCAGATGAGGCCTTTGATTTTTTTCACTGCGTAGCAGACGGCTGCTGTGAAATGTTATTCCCTTTATTTTTTTTTTGTTTTTTATTTCTTATTATTGAAGGGAAAATAAAACCCCTCACTTCACTTTGTGACAAAGTAATGTCTGAGCCACTGCTTCCCTGCAGTAACAGACTCTGCTGAGGTGAGGTCATTGTCCAGAGTCCGTATGGCAGAATATTTGCTTTTTCTCTCACTGGTATTGAGCTGGAGAGAGTTTCCTGGGTGAGGGACGTCTGGGTCTCCCCCTTGAATTCCTCACCCCGTCACCCATTAAAGGTTAAGGGTTATATGGATGGAGGAGTCAAAACGCAGGCGTCGCCCAAAGCCGAGGTGCAAACTCCACCATCACGTACATCTAAATATGCAAAAAAACAACAACAACAAAACAACCTTTTTAGAGAGTTGCAAAAGTATGCAAAACAATGCCATCCCAGTAATGCTCGCACACATCACAAAGCGACCACAGATTATAGACCACTTCTTCTGTAATTGCTACTGGCCAGACCTAGGGCATAATCTTGCAATTTCCTCTAGGACACGCACAGCATGCAAATACACATGGGCACCCAATTCCACGCCGATCCCCCATGTTCTTTGATAACTGGGGACGCAAAGTGCCGTGAAAGGGTTTGGGAGATCAGCTGTGGTAATTAATTGCTCTTAAAGGCTTTCTCTGAGCTGGATCTTCTGTCGACGGCGGCCTTTTACAAATTGTCGAGCTTGTACATGACGGAGCAGCCAGTGGGAGTAGAGGAAGAGATCCAAGGAATGATATAACTATCTCCACCAGATGAACAATATTTGAAACTTCCTGTACGTCTTTAGGAAGCAGGAAACGATCCAGTCAGTCTGACCCGTCACAGTCATCATCCTTGATTGAATTCATAAGGACCCTTCAAGTGACATGTCTTTAGGTTGCTTCACATGTCAAATAGTTGCTCATTGTTTTAATAAAAATAATTCAACTTGATAAATGGGAGTAAAACAAAACCTGTTCCATACTAAACCTGATTTGTATTTTTAGTTTTAGTCTTTTTGTGCCTGGATAAAACAAAGGTCTAGGAAGTAAGTGGCTGAGCAATTAAAAAAAAATCAGTAGCACTTTAATTGAAAGGGTTTGCATAAGAGTGACATGACACTGTAATAAACATGACGTAACACCTGTCATGAACATGAAGGAGTCTTTATGAATGTTTACAACTGAAGTGTCATTCGGTAAATAACGGCACTTTTAATGTAGAGTTGCACTAAAAGTCGCATTAAAATTCCATTAAAAGTGTAAACTTTGCATCATTTGGTCAATAATGACCCTTTTAATGCAAAGTTTGATTAAAATTTGCATAAAAAGTGGTAACTTTGCCTTAAAAATGTCATTATTTACTGAATGACACTTTGCGACCAATAGTCATAAACATTCATAAAGACTTCTTCATGTTCATGACAGGTGTTATGTAAGTCTTATGCCCACCCCTTCACAGAAAGTGTTACCAAAAAAAATCCACACAAAACGCTTGACCTGCTGATTAGGGCCACTTTAAAAGACTTTAGAAAAGTCTTCAAACATATAAACTTTCCTCTGAAAATGAATGCAAATGATTGCAGCTGAAAATAATTAATAAGTATCGAGGTTTTACCCCCAATTGTAAGGAGTTTGAATTTCAAACATAGCTAAGATTTTCTATCAACCGCCAGGGTAATTTGCCAGCTAATATTAGCTTAGCATCCTTTCAGAGTTAGTTTCTAAAGGACATTTCTTCCTAGTAGGCATGTTGAGTAAAACCTTTCTGCACCGTTCTGCATAATGAGGATGTGACTGACCAGAGGAGAGCAGCTATTCCTGTTATACCAGAACCTAAATCACTGCAATTCAACTCTGTTTATTGAATTAAGTAAGTGATCGCTAACATCAGAAGATATTTAAGACATTACAAAAGATCTTCCAAAACTGAAAACAACACTTCTTTTTTTTGCCTAAGAAACTTTATGCTCACAAACGAGAGCTGCAGTTGTCTCAGTGATCTTAGAGGTATCTGTTGCCACTGTGGCTTAAGCATTGTTGTGTCATTGAGTTGTTCCTTTTTAATTCATGTGCTCAATGGCTGAAAAAGTGTTTGGAGGTTTCCTAGCTTGTTTACTTTCACAATCTCACCCACTTTCATTTCCATGACGATCTGTTTGGAAAGTAAAAGTTCCCTCTCCATCCCCCTTTTTTTTTTTTTTTGTGGTGCCAAATGCGTGGAAAAGTAACAAAATGAAAAATAACGAAGACCCGACAAGGCTTATTTAGGCCATCTTAAATTTTGCCGAAAATATAAAAAATTTCCGGCTCGAAAAACTGATATTTACTCTTTAAACATGAAGAGATCGAGGGCGACTCAACACTTTTCCACAGTACTTAAGATTTGACAGATAGAGGATTAGCTATTACCGTGAGTGTTCCTGCTCCAAAAACAAACACATTTTATGTGGGTTCATTTCCTTGTGGCCATGGCAACTGAACATTTGCCTTCGTCCTCCATGGCGTCGCACACCTTTCTGCACCACTGTGGAACGCCTGCACACAAATACACTCGCCGTGTAACACAAGTCAACCAGGCATTGTTTTGTCTTTCACAAGCTTGTACAAGAAACAAGTGTGAGCTAAAATATTTGATTTTTCAGAAGTTCAGCCAATGCCCTGCATTTAGCAAACAGGCAAGCGGTAAAGTCAGGGTGAAGTTTTGGTGCATTTGCACGACGTTTTCTCGCTCTACGTCAGTATACGACACTACGCATCATTACGTTTCAACAGCTGAGAAAAGGCAAACTCTCCAGTGTAAACACGGCCTATCAAAGTGCACTTTCTGCTTTCCGTGATCCTCAAGGTCGGTTCCAAACGGTCAAGCGTTACAAACCTCCGGCACACATTTGGAAAGGTATTCCTCTTAACCAGGAACCTCAGACTGAAATGATATGCAAGATACACCGTTGACAAATATGATCTCTGTAAAAGAGTAACTAGCAAGGGACGGGATACGATCTCGTGGCACGCTTTTTTAAATTGCCCGTGTATCTTTTCTTCTAGGTGAAGTCAGGCTTGCGAAGAACTGTTTAGTTGCTGTCAGCGTGTGACGTTGTACGTGTAACGAATCTTTCCCTCAACGCCATGCGGTTGTAAGTGTTTCTATGTAACTGTTACGTGGTTCCAGACCTTTATTAAAAATCTTTTGTGTTCAAAGCATTTGGTGTTTGGCCTTCTGTGATCCAGAATAATTTTTTTTCTTTATCATTCACAACCATTTCTCTCTCTCTCTCTCTCTCTCTCTCTCTCTTTTCTGAGCCTGATAATGTTGTGTTTTTTGTGTTGCGTACAGATCACTTTCTTAGCAAACATTGCTCTGCTTCTAGCGAACTCTGTATTGTTCATCGTCTCATGAGCTTGATGTATCGTCCCAGTGTTATTAGTTTTTAATCTGCCTCGTACTCCTTCTTTGGGTTCCTGTTACGTCACTCCCTTCTCAGTTGGTTTGATTCACGGTGTTGCCGAGGGGGTTTTCCGACTTACATAACTAGTTAACAGCATACAGAGTCAGACATTGCTGTCTTATGAAATGAGTTGTTTACATATGTTTATATTTTGCACATTTTTCATTGGGTCCTGGCCCAAGCGGAGGGAGTTTGAGTATCAAAGGATTGGAGGAGAAAATGCGGTGAGAGATTAATAGATGGACTGGTGAGGCATCTGTAGTGATGTGAGTGCTATACCCGTCTACGGTGAAAAAAAATGGATTAATTTTGCATAAAGTGTATGAATTGTTGTGATGTCACTGCTATAAAAGCAGCACAGAGGCAGGAGAAGTTGCTTTTTTTCCTCCCGTCTCTTGTTCGTCTTTTACGAGAGTTTTATTCACATGTGCAAATCTTGGGTTTATATTTGAACCTTTGAAAAATAAGAAGAAGTTTGGAAAGAGATAATGGCAGACAACGGAGGCTTGCTGTGTGCAGTCCCAGCCCTGCAGAAAAGAATCTGATTTCCAGTTTTCTTCTTGAATTAAATCATTTGTAATTGATCATTCACAATGATAACAGAGGAAAGAACATAAGAAATCTACCTTAAAAAGGCAGGACCATTTTTTTGCACTAAAGTTCCCAGTTGTCTCACCTACAAGCAGGTTTTGTTCCCCAGGTGCTGGCCGTTGGGGTGAACGTTGTGGTTTTGTGTGTATGTCAATTGTGTTTAAAAATAACTCACTCAGCAGGTCGGGCACTTCTCTGCTTAACAATTTTCTTTTAATACCAGCACAGCGACAAATAGGCTATAATATGTGGCTCAGTTTTATGAGCTTTGAAAGCCTTACAAACCAGTCGTATTATCTATAAATGAGCTTTATTAGAGGGTTGTTTTTTTTGTTTTTTTTTTTGCTTTAACATGTGTTCTAGGGTTTTTATTGGGTGTTTCATAAAACTTCAGACAAACAAAAATGTCTGCTTGATAGATGAATTAATCGGCCCGCTTCAAACACTTTATTTGCGAGAGTTTACATAATGCTGTCTTGCACGCTCTTTGTTGTATGGTGGATTTTTTTAATTTTTATTTGGGGCAATAAATAAATAGTCAGAAGAATGACATGTCATGACATGTGATCTGCAAAAGTAACATTTGACATTTTGGCGTCTTGGTCTGTCGTTTCTTTCTTATTTTTTTCCCCCCGGTCTTCTAAAGATGTACTTAATGTTAGATATTCAAGGAATGTCAGAACGTACCAAACGCCTTTGAGAGATGCGCACAACACTGACCCCTAGTGTTTGACCGAAACAACTCTCAAACTCGCGCCTCAGAGGCAACACACAGACTTGCAAGACGGTACCTGCAAGTGATGCTTTGCGGAGCGAGAAGATTCATGTAGGTATGCAAAACACTAACAAAAAAAAAATAACAAAAAAAAGCAACACTTCACTGTATGTTTGTTTTTCCCACACTGAATTGTGAAAACAGAAGGGAGGCTTCAACCAAAATATAAATTAGGCAAAGAGGTGTGCGATGCTGATACAATTAAATTTGACATTGTACCCAAAACCACACACACACACACACACACACACACACACACACACACACACACACACACACACACACACACGGAAAGGCAGATAAACAGTAGACTGAGCCTCTTAAAGCTGGAGGGCTGAGAGTGATAATTATGCGTGTAAATTCCAGGGCCCCTCAGAGCCGCTCTGCTGACTGGTGTTGAGAGCTGCGTCCTCCTGGTCCTGCTGGTAACGCTCACCCACATCCAACCAGCTGCCCGTCACTGCTCCCGCTCCGTGTCAGACACCTTCACTGCATCGCTGAGGTTTTTGGCAAAAAGCTTCATACATGTCTTATTACGCTGCCAAAAAATAAATAAAAAAGAAAAGAACATTTCTTATTTCTATGATCTAAAGATGAAGAGAAGCAATATATGAATTGAGGTGCAACAAAAATATTCAGCAAATGACACGAGGCAGAAACTTTGCCACTGTTTATGGGAAAGTTAAGAGTCTCCAAATGTTTTTCTTTTCTAAACATAGATGCACCTTTCTTTTTGTTTCATTGATTTTGAAGAATGTTTTAAAAAATTATTTTCTGCGTGGAAAACCCAAGTTCAGATTTAAAGGGACAGTATTAAGTAAAATCAACTTTTCTGAGCTTTACGTCATGCTACGCTATTCCTTCACCCTTCATCAAAAAACATACCTGGAGTGTTGCTTAGATTTTCCCATGCATGCTTGAGAAATCCTTGAATCTCCCGGGGCAACCATTCAGCTCCTTCAGACTAGCCAGCAGCAATTAGCAAACACATCTGCTAAGGTCAATAAGAAGCTACGTCTGAGTGAAACACTGGTAAAAACTTTGTTAAAGGGTTAATAGAGGAACGATGTTGTAATGACTTCCTGAAGGCGGAGTTTCAGAAAGAGCAGAAGTTTCTTAAAGAGACAGACACCCAATTTTAAGGGGTTAAATAACAAAGTCAAATTTCTTTAAAGACATATGATATATATGTATAATTAACAACTGAAAGTATCATAGTTACTTGATTATGCTATAAAATGGCACAACAAGCAAACATACAAAGAGACCCCAACCCAACTCAAGAACAACATACTTTGTTCTTTCAAAATAAGAGTCTTTATATTAAACATAGATCCAGGCTCTCAAGTTTTTTCTTTACCTGATTATCCTGGAAACTGTGTTACATACTGAAACAATGTGATGGTTTCCAGTGCATCAAAGGCGGCATGGAGACAAAACCGATAGCTACGCAAATGTAGGACCACACTGAGAAAATGATATACAATATGAAAACTCCAAAGAAAAGAACCAAGCTGATATTTAAATCTACTTTGGCCTACTTTTTTTATTTTTTTTTATTTTTTTTACCAAATCATGAGAATGTACAAACATTTCCTCCTGCTGACTCCTTCGATGAAGTCCAAGAGCTGAAATTGTCTTCCATTTTAAAATCTGCCAGGCTTTGACAGGCTGAAGAGCCGACCACCCCCTGTGGTCATTTCAGCTGGACGACTTCCTGGCAGGCAGGCTGTGAGGTTGGGCACAGAGCATCTCCCATGTAGTCGCATACGTCAGTGTACACCTACAGAGATGAGGTGACTTAGAATGACCAAATTGACCTCTTCCTTTCGTGATCAACACACAAAACTTTCCATGAGGTCAACGCGACCACAGACGCCACAGAGAGAGATTTCTCTTCCTTCACTTTCTCCCATGGTAATTACGGCAGCGTGTTTTCCCCCCCTCTCCCGAATGTTTTTCGCTGGTAGGCATGGTGGTGGTTTGATGTCTGGGGTGCAATGAGCCACGACTGCTGTGAACACATTCCTTTCCGTACCTGATAGATGAATGTTTGGCATGTAGATAGAGTGAGTGCAAACGAACCTTACCAGGCCATGCCGCTGCCGCTGCCGCCGCCGCCACCGCTGCTGCGTGTCCCTCTTAGCCGGAGGGAAAATGGTCCGTGACAAATATAAGCCTGAGTCCACATCTGCATCTTAAAGCCGGATGTCTGGGATGCTGAAGAGAGAGGAGCACGATTTATTGAATACAGCTCATGTCTGGCTTGGCAGATGGCAATCACATAATGCAGCTTTTTTAGCATCGCAGTCGCAAGCAGGAATCAGCTGGTTTAGACCGAGATGTGACCATGTGGCACAGAGGAGAGGAAACGCAGGGAAACGGCCTGTGGCCCAGCTTGGTCTCCGTGAAGCTGTCAGTGAAACAGGCATTTGACAAAAGGTAGCAAAGCAAAGGAGGGCGGGTGGGAGCGAGGGTAACCAGGGTCCGATTTCCGTTGCATCATCCGGGGCTGACAGACAGTGTGGCAGACTTATCTGTCTGTGGTCTCTGGAGGCATTTGTCTGGACATGCAGTGAGTCAGACTTTCTGTTTGCCTCAGTGTGAGCCTTTCCCTTTCATCCACCGCATGATGGCCGCATGAAGGCTCTACAGGGGAGCTTCCACCTGCCATGTAAGGCTGGTGATGTGCTGCCCCTACACCTTGAGGGGGAAGCAGGAGAGTGAATTTTGCATTTACACTCTAGCTAATCTCTTTGGTCCAACGGCTGTAAAAGTATGAATTTCTACGAGTTGCTGCTTATTTCTTGTTTGTCTCTTGCATGACATAATACGTCAGCATAGGCAGGTGTAGAAAGGTGTTTAAAATAGTTAATTACACTTTATAGTACAGAGGGTGTTCCATCAACCATGACTCCTCTCATATGACTGCTTTGTTCAGAGGCTAAGACATAAAAAGTGATTTGTCTTCATTTTTTAGAAATGATGTATTTTCATGCCAAATATTTTTGAGATTCTGAGATGACTTAATAGAATGAATTTTTTTTTTTATCAATCCTTACATGTGTATTTTAATATTGATTTTCAACCTACGATATAACAGATACAGTCGTTCTTATTAGGTTATTAATTTATTCTCAACACAGTTTTCATCAAAATATTAGCAGTTTTACTGTGGATCTGGTGATTCCTGGTTTTCCTTAGCTCTTAATTATGGAGGGTGGATCCTGCCAAAATTGGCGATGAATATATAATTAAATAAATGGCTTCATAAAGTAGTTATTGTGCCAAAATCTACGTCCAGAAAAGAAAAACGTTCCCAACGTCTTTTATTAACATGTGCTTAGTACGTTCTAGACCAGGGGTGGGCAGCTCCAGGCCTCGAGGGCCGGTGTCCTGCAACTTTTAGATGTGTCTCAACTTCAACACACCCGAGTCAAATAATGAGGTCGTTAGCAGGACTCTGGAGAACCTGACTGCACTTGGGAGGTGATTCAGCTGTTGGATTCAAGTGTGTTGGACTAAGGTTGCCCACCCCTGTTCTAGACTTTGTCCAGCTGGAGAGAAGCTAATGTTGAAACCCCGCCCACCAAGTCATCCTCCCGTCTTCTTCTCCTTTTCCAGTTTAACTCTTACAGAATGTCAGAACAAAAACGAATAGAACATGAGGAAAAGAAAAAAAAAACTAAATCTGTAAATAAATGGATGAAGGAGAAAAAAGGTGGCGAGAAAATGCAACAAAGAAATATTTGAGGAGAAAGTAATTCAACATTTGATTAAGAAAAAACTACTGATAAAAACTGTAGGAAATGAGGAAAAAAATGAAGCAAATTAATAAAAAAGATTAACAAATATAAATCTGTGTAAACAAATAAGACGGAAAGTTCTGTTTTTTATTACTTTTTGGATGCAATATTTGACACTAATTACCATATAAAGCCATTAATTTATTTTATTATGAATTTTGGCAGGCTCTGTCCTCCATAGTTACTGTGTTCCACCTTGTACAACAACATTCTGTCTGTTTGTACCAAATGAGTCACGTTTGGAAACAAAAAGCTGCTTTGCCGAACATTTTGTTCAGAGAAATTATTGTCGCTGTCAAGAGAGACGGATACAACAGTGACTGGAAAAGATTTGGTGAGTGGCTTTATGGAGATGAAATGCAGTGTGGTATGTTGTTGTTGTTATTTTTTAGAAGCTCTCTGTGTTAATCATGCTGCTTCACTTGTGCTCTGTTAAGAAAGCTTGACTAATAATTTCTAACATTTTAAAACCGCAGAGTTTCTCCAATTATATACGGAATTGATTTTAACGAAGTACAGAACATGATACGGGCGTTGCCATCCATCCTCAGACGCAGGTCAGTACATTGGCAGAGCTGGAAACAGGAGAAGGCTTGCGAATATAACGTCACTGTCGGACAACATCCCCCACAGGACTGTTAACGGCACTGGAGGAGTCTTTCAGCGACAGGCTTTTGTGTCCTCAGTGCACAAAAGGAGCAATTTCTTTGGTCGTTCCTCCTGGCAGCTGTAAGACTGTATGACCACCACTGCTCCCACGAAACGCAACAGATTCTTGTAAATTGGCTTTTCTTTTTTGTTGCACAAATATTAAAGTTGAACTGAAATTTACTTACTGAATGTGAAAAAAATGATTATTCCAGTCTAATATAAACTCCTTAGTAGGACATTGCTAGTGTTGATTCATGTTTAGTAACTTTGCCAAACATAAAAATGTCTTTTTAGTCTTTGTACGGTTACGTGACCCTTACAAAATCTCCAGGATTTTAGAAACAAAGCATCATAGCCTGTTTGTATGTTTTGGGTTTTCTTGACTAATCTCTGATAAATATCATGTTAGAAAGTGCCGTGTTTTATGCCCCTCACATATTTACTATAACATCATATAATTAGGAGTGCTGGTTCACCTGTTCCCTGTTATTGTGTTACTGTTTAGTGTTACTACAGAAGAATCACAAAAACAAGGGAGAAACTGTAATTACCTAAACCCAAATAAAACAGAAATCTCTTAAAAATGACAAAGACGCAAAATAATGTGGGACTGAATTTTAAAAAAAAGAAGAATTATGATTTAGTGTAGGATTAAAAATGTACCTGAAGCAAGTCACCAGTCTCTCTTCTCCAATTGCTTCCTACGACTGCTTAGCAGAGGATCCTGTGACCCAAACACGAGTAAGTTCAACACTAACCAATAAAGACAACATCCTCAACCAGTCAGGAAGCCCCATCAGTGGGACACAAACTCAGATTAGATGCTCATCCCCTCTGAAAAGAGCCCGCTGGCACATTGCCCTGGCCTCCAAATCTAAACCAGCAGTGCTCTCGCGACAGAATCCATAGGGACGACGAGCTGCAGAGCAGAGGCACTGGTTGTTTCCTTCATCCAAAATCGTCTCTTCTTCAGAGACACAAAACATGTCATAAAAGGTAACATTCGGCAACAGTTTCAATTTGCCAGATCTTAAGCCAATTACGATCAATGTAGGCATTTCCTATAAGAGTACTGACAATAGCACTAGCTTTATGCTGGAGGAATGCGATTAGAAGAGCTAAACTGATTACAAATGCTAATCGGTGCAACGAGACCAACGAAAGTAAGAGAGAGTTGTTGCGTTTCCCTTTACTGAATGTCTGGGAAACAGCACTTGGCTCGTCTCGGTGGTTCTACTTATCGGTTGAAGGGAGAATGAAGCCTACAAGCTGCTGGGGCGGCGATGTGTTCCTGCCAGCGAGACATGGAGTGAGCGAGTGAATTAAGGCATGGGAGTAAAGAGATTTACAGATAAAGCTCACAGAAAGGCAGTGTAATCACTGCTGTTCGCTGAGGTCCGGGGGCAACCACATACACTCATTATCTCAGAAAGAATAACCCGGCAAACAGAGCGTGCAACACAGCTAAATAAATCCCAAGGAAAGATGTCATCGAACTTTCACATAACGCTTTGGGAAGATGACAGGGTGGGGTGGGGGGCTGCAAGAGAGGAAATCTTAACGCTCAATCTGACAGATTTATTGGGATTAATCTTGTTTGAGTTGTGGGGTGAAACCTCCAGAGTGGGATCACTAACTCGAGTTCTGCAGCACCTTTGCTATTGCTTCATCCCATGCTAAACCTTTGTCACTTTGCCTGGATATGTGAAGGTTTTTCAAATGTAAACAGCAGGGTACATCCTCTGCTAATTGCACAGACACAACAAATACCAGAGACAGTAAGTAATAGAGTGCTGAAAGGAATGTTCTGGATCAGAAGGGACAGTCAATCAAACATAAAACCGCCCTCTGACAGATAGGAACGTCTCGGGAGACAATACCGGTAATCAGTAGTAGGACTAATCTGATGCTTTGCTGCATCACTTAGAAATTTGTCGATGACTAAAGTGGTTCATGTATAAATCAATGGCTTAAAATGCTGCGAAGTACACAATAGCCCCCAGGCAGGGAATGGGAGCCATTCACAAAAGAGCTTATCTGGAATGCTGGAGCTTGGGCAAGTTCACACTAAAACATAAGCAAATACTCAAAGAATGAGTCAGCGTCCAGGAAAGGCCAGGGCCCAGTGGAGATAGCTGCTAATCTGAGCGTGAAGCGGAAACCCAAACCGAAGGTGACCACTGGGCAGGCCACCAGAGCGCAGCAGCCAAATGCATCAGATACTAACCCGCAAAACGCATGAGAAGCCAGGAGGAAAAGCAAAGACAGAGCAGCTGTAACCTACTGTTGAAATGCCTTACCACACAAAGAATTTCAGAGGGGATTTGGTGAAAGCGAGACTACATAAAGGGCATGTGAAAAGATTTGTCTGAGGAGGTGAATTTTCTGGTCGAAAAACTTATATCTGATAGATATACATAAATGAAAATTGTGCAGATTTACCATAACTTTTTTACTTCTTTTGATCTGAAAAACAATGTTGAATCTTGAATACATGGTGCTTTAGTTCCTGTGCCAAATTAACCTGCAGACTAGTTTGTTAGGTACACATATGTTTTTGCCTGTTAAAACAACCAGGGACTTGACCAATCATGTGATACCAATTTAATGTATTTAGACATCTGGACTCAGTGAAGATGCATTGATGGAGTTCAAACCAAACTGAGCTTCAGACAAGGGGAATAAAGGGATTTAAATGACTTTGAATGTGGTTGTTTGGCACCAGACGGGCTGTTCTGAAAACTACAGAAACTTCTAATCTCCTGGAGTTTTTAGTGAACGCTCAGGTTTACAGAGGTCAAGCCAAAACAGAAAAGAATGGTCTTGATAGGTTGTTAATGACACCTGGTGAAAAATGTATGTGCCCTGTTGTCTTTAAGACAGGCACACAACCAAACGCCAGGGCTGGTTTTGAGAGGGACAGGCACAGGGCCCACCTTCATTCCTGCCCAACTGCTCCTGCTGGTTGAGAGGGAGGTGTTATGATGGCTGAGACACTCTGGTGGTATCACAGGTGTGGTGCTGCTGTGTAGGGACTCGGACCACTTAATGGCAAATCCCCAAAGCCTCACACTACATTCACCCTTTCATGCACTCATTCACATGCTACTGGATTGTACAGCAGCCCTGGGGGAGCCTAACAGAGACGCCACTGGGTCCACCAGCAGGCAAGGCAGTTCTTACACAACACCAGAAGTGGACGGAGTAGAGATTTGAACTGGCAACCCAGCAATTACGGGACAAACTCCTACCACCGTCGTTGATAGTGTGGTGGGTTCCAGACTTTGCCCTGGCCATTTTTTTTCCTGCAGATGTGTCGAGCCTTGCAGTGGGCTGGAGGAACATGATCTGGTGGAAATCTCTTCCTCTTGCAATCCCTCAGGCCAGCTTGCCAGGTGAGATGGTCATGTGCCCTCCCTTGGCCCTTAAGAGTTGGAGGGTTTCTTCCACCAGGTGATGGGCGGTCTTGCTACCTGGGGGATTTGTACTACATTCTGGTGGAATCCAGGCATTACTGGTGGACATGCTGGGTCAAGCGGCTCTCTGTGGCTCTTTGGCTTGTGTTTCCTCTTTGTCAGGTGTGAAGCTACGCTGAGAGAGTTCCTGGTGTCTGTCTGCATGGGGCTGCTGTTGCCTTCACAACGACGCTACCTGCACTTTGGTTCCTGTGGGCAACTTATACACCTCTCACCTTTCTATCAACTCCAACTAGGTAGCAAAATTATGCAAACACACACGCACCACACAAACAAACTCACGTGTGTACACACACGTTCGTCCACACATCAGTGCAGATAATCCTAATGGCTTAAGGTCAAACAAGCACTGGCTGCTTTTCCATCAGTGTGGTCAGTCTAATTTGATACAGCCTTAATTTATTAGAGTGAATGACACAATAAGGAAATTATTTCGAGATATTCTTTTGTTACATAGAATCTGGGAAGACAAAAGGAGGTAACTACCTTTTTCATATAGTGTGCCGAGACAGGACATGTGAAATATGGGGGTGGAAAGCATGTCATGCCAATTGTACCTTTAGAAACCGATTTACAATTCACTCACTGTATGTAACATCATATTTTTAGGCAAATTCCCACAAGCAGACGTAGGCAGAGTGTCTACTTAAACCACGGTAATTCATTTTGGCAGCAAAACAATAACAGTGTGGTTACTTCACAAACAAGTGGAAAATACAGTTGTGGGCTTCCCCCATATTTTTGTTTGTGGAATTGCCTGTTTGTCCTCTATATGGCACATCCGCCGCCATCAGTGGAACAACACACCACAGGGCCTTGACCTCATGTTGCGGGTTTCCTCAATGAATAAGTCACGCATGTTTGAAAAAAAAAAAAGAAAACACACATTTCACACAAACACGGATGCCTCTGATATGCGTCTTCCACCAGTGGTTTTCGTGAAACGCTTCCAAAAGTTGTCAGAAGTTGTACGTTGGAATTGGGAATGATCCCGAAAACACATTCGAAGACACACAAAACTCTCACGTACGGAAGTGACCCGTCAGAATATAATGCAGTAAACAGGAAATATGGGCGTAAGAAAATGCACTCTGCCGTTTCAGCTGCACTCTGTCCTCAGCGCAGCAGCTATTTTTGGAAAGACTGTGAAAACAGTCAGACTGTGAAAACAGTTATTGCTCCTGGTTTTGGGGGGAAAATGTTATTTTATTATATAGTCAAATAAATGACAAGTCCAATGAGTGACAGAAGATTCGAATCTGGATATTTGGGAGTTGAGCAAAGACCAAAGCGGAAGAAGGGAGCCAGTTTTCCACTTTATTGTCTCCGGCTGCCTAGCTGAGACACTGGCATTGTAGATGGCCGTGGCGGGCAGAGGTTTTTCTATTTTTTATTATTTTTGGCAAGAGCTGGTGGTCTGCCAACATTTAGGATTTCTCTCTTTTTCTGCGCTTGTGTCTCATTGATGGCCACATGCAGATAATGAATAAGCGACTCTTTTCTATTAAAATAATACCCTCATCAAGCGGGGCTAACGTCAGCATTGTTGAGCCAGAAAGTGTTTCATCCATCCAGACAGCTCTCGGAGTTCGGAGCTGGAGGCTGGAATTTTAATTGTGTCATGGGAATCAGGTAATTAACCCTATCAAGCAGGCCTCTGCGTAACGGACGACGAGCGAGTCGAAAGAAAAGGGCTTCGAAAATGTTGCCATAAATTAATCCCAGACTAACTGTGGCTTTTGACAATTTTCTCTTTGTCGTCATGAACGACAAAGAGGAGGGGACTTGAAAGAGGAGGCTTATGGAGAGAATCAAAAAGGGGGTTAGCGGCCGTGCTGTGAAGTTTGCTAAAGAAGAGATGCATCCTTTTCAGTCTCAGGGGGATTAGACATATTCTCCGAGTGACAAAACACCTTATTAACCTCGGCCTGACCTCTGAGGATTGACCTTTGGCTTGTGACCCCGACAGAGCAATGCTTTTTACTCCTGTTGGGATTCATCCGCCTGAACCTTTTCAGGGTGGCCAGTGACTGTCTGAATGTTGGTGATGTGTTCATGAATGAGCTGCGTCTGAAAGGTGAGTCTCTGTAGGGGACGGACAGGAAGAACCGACTCCTACGGCATAGAGCCAGGACTTTATTTTGATGGTCATATCACGCAGAGACAAACTTGGATTATACCATTATGTTAAGGAAAAGGAGCAGATGCTTTGAAGATGATGAGTGCAGAGGGAAAGGACAACTGCATAGAGCGAAAGAGACTGAAAAACTGATTTGTTTTAAATTAAGTTCATTTAATGACTTTTTAAGACCATAAGAATAAAAATTACATAAGTACAGTATATGAAATATGAAAAGTAACCTCATAAGGACTGACTTTAACCACCTGTGTTTAGCTTTCAATAACGTGAAAAGCATGTACAATCACAGAATTATATATATATATATATATATCTCACCCAGCCGTAAGGTGAGCTTCCCAAATTGGGGCCCTTGTTTAGGATTGGGTTGGTAAGGTGTGAATTAGTTTTTGGTTAAGGAATAAGCTAGTAATGGTGTGTGAGTGTGTGTAGAGTACCTGTAAAGTATTTATTAAAGCCTAAGCTTCAGTATCATCATTTTAAACCATTCTAAGACCTTTCAGAAACCTTGAATATGTTTCAGTGATGTTGGAGGTGTAATCTGTAAGAAAGTTTGATTCCACAGTTAGACAATAACAGTTGAGCATTTGCTGTAACAAATATAGGAAAAATAAGGAACTTTGATTGTGAAACCACTTTATTAGCACACAAACTATTCATACTTGCTGAACCAGATTAAGTATAATACACATTCTGTAAAAAATATGAAGATCCATTTGGAAACTTTTGGAACTGGTCCAACAGCGACAGATCTTTGAAAAGATCCGGTCGTCTAATCACTGCTTGGCGCATATGGACGTGAGGATGGACAGACAAAAGTTGAGAGTTTAATTAGGGACACAGCACCTTTGTTAATCCATTCCTGTCTTATATACATTTACATGTACAAAAACAAGTAGAGTGGGAGGCAATGGCAGGCCTACATGAAGTTTTTAAGGAGAGGTCAGAGAAACAGACTCTAATCAAATCCACTGGCAATTCCCTAATCAGTCCATTGTTTTCAGGAAGTCTGGTCTCACAAACTCAAACTGTAGAGGAGGAGGTGGAGGGATATTTGCAAGAGCTCCAAGCCACTAAGCTGGACAGCAGAAGAGTGCATGTGGCTGTCTGTGGAAGTGCGTCTCCGTCAGACTGTGCACAGAGAGGGGATGACACGGGGAGGAAGGGCCTGTCAGGACGCTTCGAGCTCAAACACCTAAACTCCGACCAAAGGAATTCCAGTGATCTCCTCGGACTCTCTGGCCACCGAAAAGGGGCTGGCCACTTTTCCCACCGGTGACCTCTCCATCCATAATATGTTCTTTGGAAACCGTCATCGCCCATGGTTTTTATTAAAAATCTTCCTGCTATTTACATGGCCTGGTGAGGTGCTCTCTACACAAAGTCGGCTTAGTTCAAAAATGAAATTCTCCTCTCCTTGAATAAACACGTCTTCCTCCCCTGAAAAGTTGCTTCACCACAAAGGCATTCGGCACAGGAGCTCGCTCGAAACACTCGTGGCCAGAAATAAAAGTCAGCAGAGTGTAAATTATTTCACTTTAATTTCTACATTCTGACAGACGTCTTTATTCTCCCCCCTCCTTTCACCCTCCGCTCTTTTTCTCTCCACCTTTTTTACCTGCTACTTCTCCCGGTGCGCCGTCAACGCTTTGCTTCCTGCAGTATTCAACCTGAGGGAAATGGGGCATCGGAGTGATGACAAGGAGCAAGAATCGCGGAGAATGCGAAGACGGTGCTGAATCTGTCCTAGCACAACCTGCACCCATTTGAAGCGGGCCTCTTTCAACTCTCGAAACCAGGATCACGGAGAGAAAACACATTAGGAAAGTAGGCAGAAGGCTGAGAGACAAAAGGCAAATGATTTATTATAGCTTTCAGCAGAAATACCAGCAGAGGAGCGCGGACCCTCAGGTGCTTTTCTGGCAGGGGTATAGAAGAGGGTAAGAGCCTCGGTGCTGAGAGACGTGCAGGAATGAGGAGCCTGGGAGTCTTTGGCAGCAGGTAAGAGAGGATCATGTAGGTAGGTAGCTATCTCTCTCTCTGCCTCTCTCTCTCTCTCTCTCCCCTGCAGCTGGAGATTTCACACCAGGCAGTGAATGGTGAAGGGCGGTAGGAAAACATTTTTTGCCGCAGGAAAATTGTTTTCTTAAACGGCACGCATTCGTGACCTACAGGCTTGTCGTTGTTGGTCTTGCCGGCTGTCACTGATTACCATCTTGGAAAATATAGGAAGACCTCAACACCTGTGGGGACGAGCCGAGGAATGTTTCGCAAATGAAGTGTTGCCACTATTAAAGGAAACGCATCAGCAACTGAAACCGTGTTTTAGCTTTGGAGTATGTTTTAGAAATGATTAATTCAGAAGAAAAAAAACTAACAAGAAAGCAAAATCTAAAAGGAAAAAAAGTATCGTAGGTTTGAATAAGATGCTGAGTGTAGTCTGATAAATTTATAAGGTAGGAGGGTTGTACAGATCCAATCCCAAGTATCGAACAGGGCCAGAATCAGGGAATTAAATACTACTACGGTAGATGATTTAAAAAAATTAACTTATGATATCTGGTGATGTCTTGCTTACAATGAGCTTGTCAAGATGTGGCCAATTTTAAACTGACAGAGCCATTTATATTCCAGCAACATATGGGGGCAAAATAATAATAATATATATATATTTTAAAAAGTTACAAAACGAGTTAATGATGAGCTCTACATACAATTTAAAAAACTAAGCATTTCTCTACCTGCTTCTTAGAGTGATGATTTTTTTTCACAAAGCCATTTTTTTGATATACTGCACTTGTTTTCATGTCTTGCCTCTTTTGGGTAAAAACAAGAAAAACCATGGCTACAGCAGGATTTCCTACATCAACCGCATGTTGATTCATACCCATCAGGGGGACAATTAGCCACTCCTTCACTGCTTTTTTTCTGACATCTTTACTTGCAAGTAGTTTTTCAAACACGACCACACAAAACACATGGGGTTCGATCTTCACGAGGGTTGGAAAGAGTTGGGAGAAGTTGCAAAATATTAGCATATTTCCAAAGGGAAAAATGACAAAACTATACTATGAAAAATAATTTATTTTTTTAATCCTACTGTTTTGATGACTGTTTGAAGCCAAAAAAAATAAAAATAAAAATAAAAACTGAATTAAAATGTGACTAACTGTGCTACTACTAGTACTACAACATTTTGTTTTATTTTTTGGGGGAAAAAAGTCTCATTTAGTCTACCCTTTCTGCTATGATTACCATTGTCTACTTTTTGTTGCACTGATTTGCATAAAGTTTTTTCTCCACATTTTTCATGTTTGTTAAAGTTAGAACAATGCAGGATGGAAAATGACATCAGCTCTTGTGCTGCGGCTAATCGCTGCCAAGTATAGTTGCCCGCAGTCCCCGGTATCGGTCAGGTCGGCTAAACAAAGTGGGGTTTTTGTTTGGGTTTTGCTGTAGTTCCACAGATGCCAAGTTACTCATTTGTGATGTCTGTAGCTGTCTCTGTGTATTTTCTCAATGTAAATCCTGGAGGGGGAGAGGCTCCAAAGGCTACTGTGATGAAAATAAACAAGATTATGATTGCTTGCAGTGTGCTGTGCTGTGGCGAGCCAGCCAGGAGATCCCCCTTGCTCATTCATGAGACGGTGCAGCGGCGGCATCCATTCCATTCATTTCTACAAACACCTCGCAAAGCACCAAGTAGCACTGCAGTGCTAAAAGCGCATCGCTGGCAACTTGAAGGAAAAGCAAATATTTTAACTTGAATTTAAAAATAATTTTCCACCTCACAAAGAGGACCACACACATTTACACGCAGACACGCTCACGCCAACACATATGCATGCATGCATGATGAACCCGCCTCCATCCCTCCCTCATGCACTCTCCTTTTTGCTCTGTCTTTCTCACACTTTCTCTCTGTTTTGTCTCCCTCTCTCAAACACACTCACGCACGTTTCTGTTTTCCTTCAAAGCCACATCCTGGATATCCTCCTTCAGGGGAGAGGATTTACACTGTGGTTGTCCTTCAGGTAAACCGTCAGAGCCCTGCCATGAAGCCCTTACTCCACACAAGGCCCCGACTTTCGGCTCAGCTACACAGTCAGCCTGGTCAAACTGGGGAAGAATGGAAAAGTGGCTCGTCTTCTTTTGGGTCCTACGGGCGTTGGAGAAATTCCAGATTTGAGTCTATAGTCCTGAGAGTGATTCCTCTCTGATTTGAAAAACATGTCGTCTAAGAGAACCGGAAAAAGGGAGAGGAAGCACAACAGCTGTCTCGCCTTCATTGGTATTTTTGTTCTGGATGTTTCCTGGTATTGCTTCACCACAGATCCATGGAGGAGGCTTGAAGGGGGCTTGAAGAGGGCACCCGAGGCCAACCAACTGAAGGAGACTCGACAGAAGGGCTGCACATGTTCCAGACTACCAACACTCAGCTGCCATCGGTAGCGGCGTTTTTACTGCACAAGTTGAAACTCAACTTGCTTCATGGAAACTTGGCAATTTTGAAAAAAATAAAACTCCCTTTTTTGTAAATTCACCAATAGCAATATACAGCAAACATTACAGACTGACAAAACAGCAAAAAGGGGTATTGATCTACAAAATAATTAAACAGATAATAGAACAGATGACAGCAATAAAAATAAAATAACCAAACTAACAAAAGAAACAAGGAGGTATACATTAAAATGGACACATTCAAAACAAAAATGAAGCGCAAAACATAATCAGTGTCACAACAAAATCAATGAAATAGTTTAAGAAATGTGGATTAGGATGCACTTTTTTCTTTTAATCTTGGCAGCCATTTTCTAACTTTGAAGATAATTTTTCTGTTCTCTAATATTGCTTGATTAACCGAGAGTCACAGATATTTTGGGTTGAAGTGGAAAAGAGAGGGAGAAAAAAAGAAAGCAGACAAACAGACAAATAAATAAAGGATAACAAAAAACACACTGTGATCTTACAATTAGCCTCCACCATTTTCCCTCTCCTCTCCTGGTCTTTGCTTCCACAGTGACACTAATTCACCAACAATGAAATGGCATCTGGAAAAATGGAGTATATTTTATTGAAATATAAAAAACTCTGGTTTTCTGATGAAAAGTTTGTGCGTGTTAGGATGGCCCTTAGCAGCTGGAGGAAGTAGGAGACTTGAGGCAGAGAAACTGTGCAAACCCGCTGGGTGTTTATTCACCAACATTTAACAGACAAACAACCCTGCTTACAGTGGCCTAGGGTCTTAGCAGCAACACACACTGTGGCCAACATGCAGCCTTTTATAGTCGCTGGCTGTTCCAATTCACAAACCCACCAAGAAACAGGGTAAAACAAAATACATACACACACAGTTTGACTAACTAACTAAATCCTCAGAATAATATATATTGCCAAATACTATTAATTTTAAGCATCTCTAAAACACATTTTTATCAATATAAATATAAATCCAACATTAAATTTATAAAATGCCTAGCTCTACTGCTCCCCCTCTCCCATCTGCTTTGGTCTCTTCTGGAACCTTTAAAAGGTGCTCAGGACCCCAGGGAATCTTTTAGCCTGAACACCCTGCAGAGGGAGAGAGAGGTAAGCCACACCCACACAAAGCCTTCAAACAATCACAATACTTATATTATCCTTTTGTTTGTATTTTTGACAGGACACCATCAGCTCCAGCTGAGATGCAACTGAATAAAATACAGAATCAATAAAACATTTCCATCTGTTTGTATCCGTTTTATTTCATTCATCATGCATTTCTTTTATCATTTAACACATTTTAAGTGTTGTGCCGCCAAGTAATGAAGACCTTCATTACAGTGCGCTTCGGCCATTTTGAAATAGTTGTATTTTCCACAACTGCAATGGAAACCTTTTTTTTACACATCACACGAGTCACATGATGAACAGGCGAAAACCTCAAAAGGAAGTAGTACATGAATGATGTTTTATTGTTTTTTTTTTCAGATAGTATGCAGCTAGCTCCACTTCAGCTCTCACGTTATCACACCGTTCATAAAAAGTTGTGCATAATTCGAACATGTTGAATCTCATAGATCTTCTGTAAAATCGCCGACTACAATTTCCCTAAAACGCCCCCAAAACACACGTAGCCGCTCTATTAGGGGCTTGTCACTCGAACACCTCAATAATAATAATAAAAAACGCCTCCTAAACTCATTATGAATTCATATTCAGTTGTAGATGAAAACAAGGTGCATGATTGCAGTCTTCAGCCCAGTGCCTTGACGCCTCTCCTGTGTGAATCCACTGCCTCAGTCATCAATATCCTTCTGGTTTTGTAGTCGGCTGCTATGGCACGACCTTTTACACGAACTGTATGGCATCTGAAATCAAATGGTAAAAGATTTAAATGTGGTTTGATGCATTTATTGAAGAGGGAAAAAAAAACTGTTCTGTTTGACTCACTACAACTCATTGAATTGCCAAAATAAAACAAAATGATTCAATCAGATATTTTGGAAAAGAAGAGTCCATAATGTCTTTGACTTTCCACTCAACAGAGGAGCATTGGAATTAAGATTTTTTTTTTTTTAGATACATTTGGGAAGTAATTTTACGTAGAAATGAATGGGTTTTTTGGTGTAGAAAAACAGAATATTATAAAAACTAAGAACTGATCTCATAGAACTTAAACTTTTTGTAGAAGTGAGATCTGGAAACTGACTCAACCAAACCATGACCTTTCTGTGTTTCTACTTTAGCCACTTCTGTCTTACCGTGGTCAGTTTTGGGTCACTGTTAGAAAGGAGACTCTCGTTCATGGTTAAAGTGATGATGTTTACATTTTGACTCTCTCTATTCTCTGGCTTCCTCACACAAATGAAGGGAAATGGAACTAGGTGGCATTTTGCAAGCTCTTTTTTTAAAAGTTTTTCCACTTAAAAGGTCAGTAGTCCACTAAGTGAGACAGAAAACAGGCAAAAGAGGAACAGTGTGGTGCTTTTCTGACATGCAAACACACATTATGTCACACGGATCGGCCACACCGCCTTCACCAGTAGGGGAGTTGTGTGACATTTTGCAGTTAAGGTGAGTACAAATAGGTATTCTGCAGACGGCTACACACGGTGATATAAGATTAGGTGTTGATTGAGTTAGAAGAAAAAATCTTGCCAAATTGTAGGGGCTCAAAAAGTTCATTCATACTGTGCAAAATCAATAAAAATTTTGTGCGTGTGGTTTATCCACAATGGAAATTTCAAATTCTATTTTTTTTTGTTAGTGAGCAAACTCAGGAAGTAAGGAGGGCTCATATAACAAACTCAAAACTACATTCTTCTAAGATTTTACGCTTGTATAAATGTCAGAATCAGCCGGAGCTTCTTTCCTCACTACAATGCTATGGCAAGTATTATAAAATCCTCCTTCTTTAGTATTAAGGGATAATGTGGGTTGCCAGAACCAGCAACGGAGTAGAATTACAGCAAAGATGCTTGGTTGTGATGTTTTTATTGCTGTGAAGTGCTCGTATAAATGTCACTTTCCTCTTTTTTTGTGACGTTCCCTTTCTGTCATTATTCAAAACCTCACCACAAGGTGACTGGGTGTTTGTACAATGGGCGATGCTGAGCCAAGCCATATATCACATTATCTACAAAATACCAACCCTTGCCAGGGTAAACCTATTGCTGTTGTCCGTCTGCTGTTAGACCGTCAACTTCCCATGAAGCGTGGACTCATCGGCCAAATTTTGCGAGATTTGTGGCCTGGGCCACATTTCATTTTGGCCTTTGCATGTGTCACAGATCTGCCCGGTGTCCTGATGACTGAGCAGTGGGCCAAGAACTGGACCCAAACACAAAGCTTCCTGAGGTCAGAGGAGTGAAGTGTACTGTACTGGCTCTCTCAAATAAAACTGGTTTGTTTTTCTTTAAAAAAAACAAATGAAAGCAAAACGGTTGAGGTTTTTGGGTTTCAGTCGATCACCCTCGTACCACACCACCTCAAAGACTCTCCGTTTGCACAATGGAAGCTTTATGGCTCACAGGTTTTGACCTTTTAGAGATTTTACAACAACCTGTTTTACTGAGAATGGAGCTCTGCCTCGGGTTAGTTGAATGAGAATAAAACGGTGTTAATCTTAGCCGTATTCCTACATCTTAAAATAAATACATTCTGAGTAGCATTTAATGCTGTGCAAACAACTTTGTGACCAAATGAATTAAAATCTTTTTCTTTGTTAAATGCAGACCAAACGTTTGAAAGAACTTCAAGTTTCTGAACACGTACAATGTTGATTCTGTGGATTTGGGGATTTCATTTACTGCATGGTCAGACTTTGACTTTACCGTTATGCACAATTTTCTTCAACTAACCTTTACATTGATGTAGCCAGAAAGTTACTGAATAAATACCAGCTAAAGAAAAGTAGGGTTAATCTCACAGTTTCAATGAAAAAACAAGCAGAAAAGCAATAGGTTAGCTCTGCTTCCTGGGTTTTTATCCTGGCAAATGAGCCTTCTGCAAGGAGTTTGCATGATCTCTATAGATTCTCTATGGGTACTCCAACTTCCTCTCACAGTCCAAAAACATGACTGTTTGGTTAACTGACAACTTGTGCGTGCAAATTAAAGATTTGGTAAAAAAAATGGAAGAGACGTCACTGGCAACATAGAGGAAAAATCATGTTTATTATCCCTGGGTGAGGGAGTTTAAGGGGAAATAGAACTGAACTTGTCTGCAGTTCATTCAGGCTGACAGATGGCAAAAAAGACAAGACTTTGAGGAGATAACAGGATGTTGTTCTGTTTTTTTTAAAATATTTCATCTAGAGTTTCTGTTTTATTAAAACTGAGCCGCTTGCCATCTGTTTTAAGATTCTGAAATGTCACATGACACAGTGGTGGAGCAGGCATTCACAAAAAATTTCAAATTTACACAGAAACATAAAGCTGGAACCCTAAACAGTCCATCTAGACTGGTTTATCAGCAAAAAAAAGGGAGTTGATTTGGGGGTGAGGTCTGCTTTAAGCAGCAGAGGTCAGAAAATAAAATGGGATGCGTGTTAGAAAATAGATGCTCTGATGTCATATGTAGACAAAATACTGAGGTGTAAATGTGTGCCGTTAACCTGGGGAAAGCCTGAATCCAAAAATAGTGAGAGCTCTTTGGGTGTAATGGTCAGCAGTGGTCAGTAATGGCCGGTGGTTTGGAGAGATCTGCGCCTTGTTACGCAGCTCTTCCTGTCCACACACATGGTGTATAATAAAAACTTCCTCAACAGATTGGAAAACCACTCCACTCTCAACAACAGTCTTGGGTTGCTCCTTATCCCGTCTCTCATCTAATTCTTTCTTTCGCTCCTTGCTTTTCTTTAAGCCTCCCTCATCCTCTCTCTTGCACTTTTCCCTCTGCACACTGACCTTCCCTGGTCTTTATATTTCAGGGTTTGAGGCTACAACTGAAACAAAAGCAAAATTATGGGTCTGGTTTGGCTTGAGGAGCGCGCAGTGACCCCGGCGTGTGGTTTTCGTAGGCCAGACCAGAGAGAGGTGAGGTGGGGAGAAGAATTTGTTTGAATCTAGCTGTGTATTTGGAGGAAAAAACCTAACCACTGCTAATTTGAATTTGTCACTAGGAGGAGGGGTTGATCTAAACTTACAGCTATGGAGTGAAGTCCACAGTCTGCCTGACGCGCCACCGCTTTTCCTTTGTTTTTGTTTGAAGATGTCTAAAGAGAACCAAAGATCAAAGGTTATTTCATAAATAGATGTTATATCTGCCTTATTCCATAACTCGTGATGTGTTCAATGAATCAATCAAGTTTATTTGTAAAGCACATTTCAGTGCAAACACAACATCATCTCTTGACCTCTTGACCTGTTTCATCCATCTACAGGTGCAACCATGAGGGACACAACAGATATCACAGTTTCAGAAGATGTTTGTGTCTAAATTAGCATTTGAACAAACAATAATGAGTTAAACTGCAAACATTACTTAAAAAATACACTTTGCAAGGTACAATTAGCGAACAAATTAAGCCATTCTACTGTGGCCTCTGCTAGAAGCACCCAAGAAGTTCTCTGGAGGAAATAAATGCACTTGATTTATATTATGATAACCATGAAGAAGGCGGTTTTGCCTCAGAAATAAGTGATTCCTTGGTTAGCTGGACCTCTAGGCATCCAAAGCCTGCATGGTAACAAAAGGCTTTCTCCACTGCAGGACTTGGCCCGAGAAAGTCCAGCCACTAGTAGCCCAGCCCAACTGTACTCACCTCAAAACTGGGCAGGGATCGTCATATCAAAATTAAATTCCTGCTGAAGCTCCTCAAGAGACCTGGCGGATCGGTTCTTCGTTCCCTGTTGTCCCGTCCCTCTCCTTCGCTCATCAGCGAGGGAACAAGTTTACCTCAGCTTTACCTTTAACAAAATCAATCAAGAAAGAGCTTTTGTATTTCAATTCCTGCGGTAAAGTTATGGAACAAGTTAGGAGTTAAAACAAAGTCAAAATTTAATACAATTTTAAAGGAAATATAAGGAGGACATTTTCACAAGATATAGAAATATGGATGAGAGATAGCACTAATGTGTGTATGTAAATTGAGGCTGACGCTTATGAGTGTGTGGGTATGGATGTATATACTTAGACAAATGTAAACCCAGATAAAATGGAAAATTAATTAACCTGTTTATTTTTATTTTTGTTTTGATTTATTAATGAGGGTCCATCTGAAAATATGGTATGAGTTTACGGGGTAGGAGTTCATAAGTTTCTTACTTCTTCCTACTCCTTTCCGAGGATGTTAAGATTACTGTGGTACAAAAATATGTGTCGTTTGCATTCCTTGTTCTTGTGCATGATTTTATACTCTACTGCCAAAGTGAAGAGTTGTGAATTTGTGTAATGTCCTTTTGGAAAGATAAAGAAATAAATAATCAAAGGTTATATGTATCCAAAACTATATATTTGTGTCATTTTATGTTAAAAAAAAATCACTTTTAATGCATTTCTTTAAAAAAACAAAAAAAACAAAAAAAAACCAAAAACAAAACAACAACAATGAATAGGGCATTTTTGCTCTATTCATTCAAACCTCTCAGTGAACGCCAGTGCATTCATTTGACAGCTTGTTCAGTACATATTTAAAAACCAAGCAGAGTGGTGTATTTTTGAGACGTTATGCAAATGGATTCACCTACACTAAAACTCTCACAGCCTGTGTGAGAGTTTCCTCCTGTGGGCCTTCATCGTACTGTGTGGTCCTAAACCCTATTTAGATCTAGTGGGTGACCACTGTACAATTAGGTGCGCCATGTTTCACAGCAGCAGCAGAAAGTGGAATTTCTGTCAATGGTGCAGCAGAGCTTCTGGTGTTTATGGCTCACATCCTCATTGTACCGTCCACACCAGTGTAGTTAAGTAGAAATACGATTTGTCTAAAGGTGCGCGAGCAACGGATGATGTTTGCGTAGTTTACAAATAAAAATATTACATTGAGTTCAATTAAGTAATAATAAATAGAGAAGCGACATAAAATTATTTTTAAGGGAAACGACTGGTTTAAGGTCTGACCTCTTGCTAAAATGGCTGTTTACGTTTCGCCAGAAGAAAAACAAAGTTGGACTGTCCATGGAGGATTTCATCAAACCTCAGAGTCCGTGTCAGCACAATGCAACAGTCTCTAAATATTCCGATTGTGGAGAGAAGGAACTGCCAACTATTCTGAATGCTCCAGTCGTTCAGTGATTGCTGATCGACGACAGCTTTGGACGTTCCCAAAGACAGACCAGACTGTTTTGAATTCTAGGGGTACGTGCAAAATGAGGTCGGACGGTCCAGCAAGAATGGAGCGAAATCACATTATGGTTTTATTTCCTCACTCCAAATGGTGCCATGCTTCATTCGAATGGTGGAAAGGAGACTCAAAGCGTCCATGTGTAAAAGGAAGACTTCACAACCATGACGCTCGCGAGAGAGCCCAGCGAAAAGCCGCAGGTTTTAATGCAACGCTGAAGATGAAGAAATCCCCTAAAGGGCGATCTGTCCAGCCGTGCTACCACTTGATGACTCGTATTGCTGAAAGGTTTAGTGACAAATCCTTGTGTGAAATGTTGTTACTTCATCACCTTGCAGCCCAATTGTACACATGAGATTTAGCCGTAGTAGCTGCCATGGCTGCTTAGCCATAACACAGCTTTTCACAATCCACACTGCGTTCAAACTGAGGTTTATTGTCTTCGTAAAAAGTCGACCGTCGCCACACAAATAGTCGGTTAAAAATTAAATGTTGCATCTGGAAATATTTTATTTAGCAAAACACATTGTATTTATTTTTCACAAAATAACATAACACACAATGCTGGCTTAGCAAAGAACCAGGCAGAGCTGAAATATAAAAAACAGTATTAATATTGGATACAACAACACAGAAATAAATGTTGAGATTTAGTCTCATTCCCATACGCCTGCAAACACACACAGAATCAGCCCATCTTGGCTCGGTTACATGTCTTGCATTTCAGGGTCCTTTATAGATGTCAGTTAGTTTTGTCCATTTAATCCGTCAATCCCAAATTCAATGCTACTTTTAATAAATTGTCTAACACGTTCATTATTGACTCTTTATTTCACACTTAGCATCTCGCTTGGGAAAACCCTGAAGATATACCTCTGCCATCGAGTTATGTTTGGAGTTTTACGTGATCTGGGAGCTTTTAATTTATAAAGAAATACAACAATCATTCGTAATGCTTTTCAAATATTCACTGAAAACTACAGATACAAAGACGTCATCTATAATATTTATTCAATGTTATTTTAGATAGCTCTGACCAAAACAGATGAAATAGTATGATTTAAAATTTCATTTCAGTTCTGAAATGTTCACTTTTAAAGTATATTTGGTGTATTGTGACCAGTTTAATTAGACAGACTGGAGTTGCATATCTTCTGGGTATCTGTAGACCCTTCGATCTTCAGTTCGAAAAACTGAACTAAGCCGAGGCTGACGCTAAAACCGAAACCAAGCTAAGTTTACAATGCATAACTAAAGTTATGGTAACAGTAAAATGTACACCTGTCAACCATTGATCAGGGAGGTAAACAGCATAATGCATGTGTTGGTGGATCAGTTATTGTCGGATCGGTCTGTAACTTATGGATTATAAATGTGACACAGTTATTGTTGCTGACTCTGCTTCCTGGTAGTGGAGGCCTGAATGGACCGAAATCTTTTTCCAGGAGGTAAGAGAGAGAGAAGCGTGTGTGTGTGTGAAGGGTTATCCGTGATGTGACAGGTCAATCTCCACCAGGGAGTTGATGGTCAATGGAGAGAGAGCAAAACATTCCCTCCTGAAATCACATCTTTTATCAACACTTAGAGATAAATAGCTGGTTCTACACCAGACCATTATGTGTTGCACCTCCACTCTGCATGCAGCAAATAATGACGTGGTTGAAGCTGGGGACCAATGTCTATGGTTGTGGGTTAAGGTTTTGCATTAAACAAATGTCCTTAAAGTTTAAACATTTTGTAAAAATCAGCGACCACAGTGGGAGTGATTATCTATCACAACATATACAAACATGGACACCAAGCAGATAATAGCATCGTTTAAAACAAATGAAAACACTTTTAAGGCACTTTTTAAAATATTCTTCCTGGAGAAAAAAAAAAAAAAAAAAACAAACCATCTGTGAATTGAAACTCTTTAGCTTGCTGTGTACGTGCTGGAACATTCCTTGCTCTATTTCTCCCACTTATCTGAAATAAGCAGTCAATATTTTGGATAACATTTGAGGGTTTGGACCAAAGAGTCCTATTCAAATAAAACAGACAAAGAAATTGCTTTTGCATTGTTCCCATTATTGAATAAGTTGCTTTAACAATAGAGCCTGGTATTACCATGACATTTTCTGGGCTGAAATACTTTGTTCCCATTGTCGTGTCTCAAAGGAGATGGCAAAAATTGCTCCCTCATCTTGTGTATTCCCCCGGCGCTGAGCGGGTCTGCTCTTAATTGTGGTAAAGGCCAAACATCGGCAAGAATCATTTCATCACACAGACACACCAGAAAACAGCTGCAGCAGTTTCTGCAAGCTGCCTTTTCTCCGGGAAACGGCCACAAGCTGCAAACTCCCCCTCCGAAAAAAAGAAAAAAAAACCCAAGAAACGATGTCATCACCCTGGATTTCACGAAATACCAGAAAGTCTGAGTTTTATTATAAAAAATCATCTATGAGCGCAAACAAATGTGAAGCACAAACAGGGCTATTAATTGAAAAGGCAGATGGTCCTTCTGCGGGCTGGACAGCAATGAGCCAGCGCTGTGGAAAACAAAGCATCCGCGGTGACCACGACCCTCCATTTCTGTCGCTCCGACTGGGAGACTGGTTCTGGGCTTGGAAGCCACAAAACTCAAACAGAAATCACCATTGTTGCCTCAGCAAGACACACAGACAGGCTAATTCATAGGAATGAGTTGTATTAGGTTTCTGCAGGGGGAATGTTGTTTATCCACGTCACCATCACTGTTGTGTTTGTCTGTGATAGATGTGGAAATAAAACCACATCCAGCCTGGCCCAAAATCTGCAACGCAAAAATATATTGAACCTATCCACATCACACATTGCATATTAAAGACAAATCGTTCGCCCGTCTGTAGCTTGAGTGGGTCCACCTGGTGAATAAAATGTTCGATTATGTTTTTTTATTCTGTTTGTTTTCAGTGGGGGGGTTACTCAGAAGAATCTTTTGCTTTAAAGACGACTTCCCTCCCAGACTAAGAAACTGGATCCTGTGTTTAATAGTTTGCTGTTGCAGGGATCTGAATGAATGGTTTTCATTCCGTCGGGCTGTAACCGATTGTCCCAGTGACCACAACAAAGGACCAAAAAACGGAAGGAGGGTGAGGGGAGAGAGAACAAACCCAGGCTCAGAAATGAACCGGAGGGTCTTGAGACCAATGACTCAGTGGCTTCCAGAGTCTTCTCCCTTCTGGCTTAGTTTTTGCTCTAAGCTCGTCTGTACCCTGAAACATCTGCTTTAGCCTCACCGCACAACAAGTCGTGGCCGCGTGATCGATGTAAAGCATCATCATACTAATAGGATATGCTGTCTCAGAACCGATGTGGCTTTTTAAGTGCTGCACCAATATATGTAGGAATCGAGACAAGTTTATCTATTTAGTTCTTGTCCAAATAGGAGTAAAAAGAAAAGACATGAAGAAACGTGACATGGCTGACTAGGGAAATAACATCCAGAGGATATCAACAATTATTAGACAGGTGAGTATTTTGACCATAATATAATTGTTAGGCATGTTTTCTAACTCCAAGCTGGACAAACCTGAACTCTGAAAAGTCAAAAATCACCAAGAGTCTGTCAGATGGATGCAGCACTCTTTAAATTGTTAAGTTACCAGGGCGTGATCACAGAGCCATCAAACATTTTGTTGCAAATTGTCGACAGTGTCACATGAAATATCTATGGGGAAAAAACACACACATTAATTGTCAAGGACTTGAGGAGAATCAAGTTCTATCATAAGTGCGACACCTAAAGGTACAAGATGTTCAGAACTCTAGAGACTTGGTGAAGGTAGGAAGGATGATAACTGAAGTGTCTACACTGGGCCAAGAACAATCTGAAGACATATTTTTCAAAGGCTTTATGGATGAAACAAGAATGACTCTTGACCACCAGGTGGACGGGCCCATGGGTGGGTCAGGAACGGGCAGAGATCCACTTTGAGTCAGGTGAGCTATCGGTGTGGGCTGGCATTGTTAAAGATGGACTCAAACTTACTGCTAGTTTTTAGAAGACACTTTCCAAAAGAATGATTTTTGGAAATCCCACTTCACATGCATTGAAGCATTCCTCTGGCACCTGACTAGATGACATGCCTCCCTTTCTCACCTGTTTATTGAAAAGTTGTATGTTATAGCTGTCTTTTTTGAAGAATTTCTTCAGCAAAAGTGTCCTTTATTTGAAAATTGTCTGACAGGAAGGGGGCAGAGTAGGGGAAAGATGTAAGGGAAAGAATCGGACAATGAGGTTCAAACTTCCCAGGTCTGTAACCTCGCCACATGACTACCCCGACTTCTACTTGATAATTCCCACTTAAACAGATGAGAGTAAAAAAGTGAGATGGGGAAAAATCTGTTTTTTTAATTGGCTGTGTAATCATTTTGCACTACAACACTTGCTCAGTAGTAACGCATAAATAGATATTATGCTAACACAAAACCTCACGTTGACTTTCTTAAACATTTATATTTTAGGTTTATTAACATTTTGGATTAACCAAGAGAACCTTAGTTGGCAATTAGTAAAAAATAATCCTCAAAAACAAGTAGTAGTTGTGCACAAAGTGTATTGTTGATGAAGTACCAGTAGCACAAGTTCAATACCTATTTTAAGAAATAAAAACTGACTACTTTCTATGTTTTAAATTGTTGCTCCTTTCTTCTTTGAAAATTACTCCAGCTCATTTGGGTGTGTGAACATCAGTTTTCAACCAACACATTCTCCATTGGACTTAGGTTTGGACTTTGGCTGGTATCTTCTCAAAACCATTCACGTTGCAGCTCTGACTGTTGCGTATTTATCGTCTTTGTCCGGCCGGATGGCAAACCTCTGCACCAGCTCAGGTTTTCCTCCAGGGAAGTACTTAGCTCCATCCCATTGACTCTTACAAGTTCCATCACACGGTTCATCGTGGAGACAGTGTGTTAGTAGTACGTGTAGTGAATCAGTGAATCTGACCAGAGCAGCTTTGTCCATGTTGGGTTGTACCCACTACATGGCTTTGTTTTGTTTGGGGGGGTTTTGTGTGAAATTTTTGTATTTCTTCCCTGCTATCTTTTTTAATGTGGGAGCCCATCTCTAGAAACAAAAAAGAAATAGGTGTGCATCAACAGAAGAAGTAAGTCTCTACAATATGTCCCATCTAACTCTGCTGTTTTAATATACAGTATTAAAATACTTTGGTTGCAATAAAGTTACAACGAAGCCTCATTATAGCTGAGTTTCCTTTAAAAATGTGTGCAAAACATTGTCAATATTCAGCTAATGCTAAATATACATAATTCGGCTATTGCGTTGTTTCCATTAAATAAGAAACAATTAAAATCAGATGTAAGTTTGTTCACACTACAAGTCGTTAAAAAACATGCTGTGCCATCATCCTCCTACAACCTCCTGTCGTCTTTTCTGTAAGTAGTAGCATCCAGTTGTTGATTGTGTGACTTGTGTGACGTGAAGTGTTTCCATTGCATTTTGCAAAATACACAAATTTTTTATTGAAAAGTGAAAGTTTTTTTGAAATCGCAGTGTTTTCTGTAACATGACAAATTTATTTTTGTAATTCCACTTTGTGCAGTTACACGATCAATGGAAACGCAGCTAATTTACTTTCTTTAACGGTAAATACAGTGTTATTTCTTTTTCTTTCTTGTCAATTCATAGCTGAAAGAGGATGAGGTTCTTTTCTAGCTGCTCTTTAGAGGAGAAATCCCATGAGAGCAGCCTTATTTTGATGACTGGATGCATGTGGTAATGCAATTACACTGGATTACTTATTGTCTTGTACTTGATTTGATATGATCGTCTGAACAACAACCTTACAGATGAACCGCAGAGGTCACAACGTTGTCATCGGTTCTACGAGGAAAGATGTCCGTGAGGTTGAGACTATTTCAGGAGGCCGTCGCACCGTGGTTAGATGTGGTCAGACTTCTTTCCTTTCTATGGCCGTGATAATCATCCACGTAAACGGCGCGAACGTCACAGTGTGTTTCAGGGCTGCTTGGAACAACAGAGAGAAACTCCACAATGAATTTTCATGAGAGGAGCCTTAGACTATATTCCCCGATGTGAATGATCCTCTGTATACCTTGGCCGCTGTCCGAGTTCAGTAGCGGTTGTTAAGTCGTTGCATTCGAAATCCGTAAGTTATGGAAGGGCACACTTGTACTCGTTGTGTTTTCCTCTAGGTCACGGTTGAAGTGCTTTTCTAATTGGCGGGCTGTCCATCTCACTAAACTTCAGCAGACCTAATTGATATAAGAAGCCAATAATATCAGTTTTATATTACAAGGAGGACAATGAAATACACAGTAGTGGAGCCACTCATTCATGAAGCTATTTCGGCTGAAGGGTCCCAGCTGACTTGTCTGCGGCGCTCACATCAGCTTCTTACTTTGAGTGCAATCCAACACTTAACAAGGCTGAAGTCAGGAATCAGCTCCATGGAGAATTTACGTAAAAATGACTTGCATTTGTTTCAGGAAGCTTAGATGTTATTGCAAAACATAACTGCTGCTGTAGTAAAGGGATGTTTTGACTTGTGATTGCCTTTGTAACACAGGCTGGGTATTATTCAGAGGCTATTGTTGAAGCTCCTCTAGCACTGTGGTTTTGTGCTGTATGTGTCTGCCATCTATTGGACTTTTTAAAACATCACTGGACATTTCTATGTGTCACAATATATCAATAAAGAATGTTTATGCCTTTTGGTTCATTTGCGATTCGTAAACAGTTTGTAATTCAACTCTTATTCTCAGGTTAAAATAATCCCTTTTGTCCTAATGAGCATGAAATGCTCTTAATCACGAAGAGAGAAGACCAAAACCAGAGTGAGCTGCCGGTGCCTATTGGACAGAAATTGCATATGGCAATGAGGAGCAGCGGTTTGTGAAATGGAGGGAAAAAAAAAATATTCCCAAATGTATTATAAGAACTCACTTATATCCTATAACATGTGTTGCGGTGGGAGCCAGCGATGAACGCCAGGAAAAAAGAAGGAGTGAGTGAGTGCAGGAGTCGGCCGAGCACGTGCCTCCCGGAGGTCCTCGGGGCTCCGTCTGGGCTCAGCCGCTCCAAAAGCCCCGGGGCTAGCCTGCTGTCAGCCCCCCAGGACCCCGTCCGCCGTGACCCAGACACCGCTGCGACCGCTCGTACCGAGAGGCCTGACCGCTGTCACGCCGCAGCCGAGAGAGCAAACAAACAAGCTGTGACTCACGGGCCTGCTTCCCTCGCCGTCACGTCGACTCAGGAAGCCCGCTTGGTTTAGTCATAGCCGAGGCCCGCAGCGCGCGCGCGGCTCAGTCTTGGCTTATTGGACGGAGAATCTGGCAGAAGACATTTGCTCATTTGTCCCCACACATGTACATGGTTTGCTAACGCTGCTCGGGGACCGCTGCCCCAGTCTTTCTGACTCTGGAGCCAGGAGGACCTTTTCTTTTTTTTTTTTTTTTACTGGGTAATGTCCTCCCACACAGTGTGACTGTGTGACTTTTTTTTATTGTTCATATTTAGCTCTTTATGTTCCTCCTCTGGGTTCCTGTGGATTTGCTTTAACCGTACATTCAAGCAAAAAAAAAAAAAGATCCAGCCTTATTTTAAACCTCAAACTGAAAGAATTTCTTTAAATGTAAATGACATAGTGGTTAAAATTGAGCTACTGCTTTAGTGTTTCATTATTTTTCTTTAGGTTTGTGTACAGAAAATGTCACAAGTCTGTCATGATTATACAACTATGCACTTAATTTACTCCTTTGTGTTATTAAGCTCACCACAATTATCGTTTTTTTTCTTCTTGCTCTTATGATGCATAGCTAAATTGATTATTTTTTGCTCTCTTTAAAAGAATGCGACCATCTAAGGCATCCGATATTTATTGATGTTAAGGTTCTTGGGTGCAGGAGTTAAAACAAATATGCAAATACTGAAGAACACGACTTTTTTTTGTGTGTCTTTTCATGCCAACCACTGGTTTGAACTGCTGCCCTGTGTTTTCACTGAAAAGAGTTTATCCCCCTTACTGGGAGGGTTTATAATCCATCACAGTGCGTGTATTGAGATTATGATGTATTAGTTCTCCCCTTATTTGTCTTTGAAGCATCTGGAGGTTTGACCATGCCCGTCCACAGCGATGATTGCAGTAGTCAGGCCATTACTAACATGTTCCCAGCTCATTTACTGTCTCATCTCCCCCCATGACTTATGGAAAGAAACAATCTGGTTCACCAGCCATGCCTGAGGTCTTTCAATTTTACTGCAGCTCCTTTAAATACTTATCTAAACCTGGACTTCTTTTTTTTTGTTTGTTTGAAAGTCTAACAGAAATGTCCCCGCTCACCAAATTGCCTGAGGGCATTCAGAGGACCAACATAATATCTTATCCGTCTCTTGACAGATATCGTTGGGTGCAAACACAAACGCAGCATTTTCTAGATGTCGCCATGGAAACGGAAATTCCACTGAGCACCACGAACAAAAGCCAAACGGTCAAGTTAGCTTGATTCATATATCTCTGTTTGTTCGCTAATATTGACATGTCTGAACTTTCAAAATTAGATTGGCTGTCATGAGTGTGGTCAGGGCTATTGGAAAAAGGAATTATGGTTTCGTGATTGTGGTCCGCCACATGCAGTTTTTAGGTCTGTTGCCATTGCAGCAAGAAGGTCTTCAAATCCGAGGCCACAACCTTTCTGGAGTTTGCATGGTCTCCATGTACATGCATGTGTTTTTTCTGGGTATTCCTCCTATTGTTGTAAACGACAGGATTCTGATGCCATATTAAATTTTGTAAAAACAAATACCATAATTTAACAGTAAAACACAAAAGATCTAAACAATGGATGCCTTGATCATATTGCTGCTAATGACAGAAAAACAGTGGTTATTCCTACTCTTGCTCTACTATCGAAAATGTTACCTCTAAGATTTTCACAAGGCACATTTGTTTGCATATTCTTTAACCTTTTACTCAAAAATGGATTTGTGTGCATGCACTCATTAAACTCGGCAAAATATATGATTCTGTAGAAAGATTGAAATATATCTGGTTCTTCTTGCTCAAACTAGACAAAACATATAAAAAAAATACAGACCAATAAAACAGAAAGCATTCAGGCTTTCCCCCAGTACATTATAAGCCTGGTGGGCCACCAGGCTTTACTTGGGCCCCTGTCAAGCTAAAAATTGTTTTTTTTTATATGTGCCTTTTTTAAGACTATATAATTGGTATAGGTATTGTTAATAATGTATTCCAATAACACATAATTACCTAGTGATATATTCAAAATTTCCAGTCAACTTTAAACATTTTTTTAACTCAAAAACATGGTGGATAAAAGCACTACTACACTCTAAAAAGAAAAAAGTTGAACCAACTTAATTGAATTGCTTCTGTAGGTAACAAGCAATTCAATTAAGTTTATCCAACT
>NW_006799956.1:2565511-2678832 GCF_000485575.1 Poecilia formosa
TAGTGATTTACAATCCTATTTCTTTTGGGTGAAAAATATTTTAACAATTTGCATGCTTTGTTTATTGTTGAACATTTGTAATAAAAAAAAAAATCAATTGTGGCCTGTGAGTACGTTCAACTTACCAATTTTGGCTTTCATGGCAATGCACCTGGTGAAGACAATGCACTATCCCACCGAATGTTGACTCAAAATCCAGAAATTATTTTGGCTGACAACATGCTCTTTAAAAATGTGTAGACTGAGATAAAACATTTTTGTGGGCTAATAGCTAAATAAAAACCCAACCTCTGAGAAAAGTAACTTTAAATTAGCTTGCGTTTTTATGAATCTATGAAATGACATTGGCAGTATGAAACAGACAATTGAGAAGGCTTTGTCTATGGAATGGAATTGGAGCCAGACATGAACATAAGTTAGCAGTGCTAAATTATGTTCTGGCTGCAAATTATGTTTGCAGCCAGCTCTCTAGATGAATCCGTTTGGTCAAACTTATTAAATTCAGTTCAGAAAACTAACAAAACTGAGAAACAAGATGGCAGCCATATTCGACTGACATGTGTAGTAGCCACGTTTATTTGTAAAACTGTACCATCTTTTCAGCTAACTGCGTAGCACAACTTTGAATGCTAACTTCTCCAGCTTGGTTGAAACAATAAATAGGATACTCGTGTTTTTTCAGCTATAGAAATATTTTCAGAAGGCTCTACTATCCTCTTTATCTGGAACACTTTATGCTAACAACACTGTAGCTTACAAAGGGGTGGATTTTGAAAAGAAAGAATGATAGCGCCACAGTTTAGCCGTCTTTATGCCTTCTACGACAGCATCCATTATGAGGAGTTACGGATTTCTGTCTTGAAAGAGATAATTTTGCACCTTTCTATAATAATTATTTGCAGATGTCTACTGCTCAAAATGTTGAAAATTCTTTGTTTAAATTTTAAAGAAAGTAGCTGCCTAAGATCTATAAACATTATCAAACGAGATAATGAAGCAGAACTGAACTTAAGTTGAAGTAGGAAAATATAACCTGTGGAAAACTATGATTAGAAAGACTGTTCGTGTAAGGCTGGACTTAAAGTTCATTCTCTGTTTGGAGACAGGCCAACAGTGTTTTATTAAAAAACAGAAAAACTGAAACACTCAAATTTGTCAGAAAAAAAAACATAACAAATGTTCCTTAAGTGATAATGGAATGAAATTCAAAAAGTACTGTAAATAAAATAGTGTTTATTTTGTAGAAAATGCTTAAATACAAAAATACATTTAGCAAGACGAAGAAAAAAAAATGAAAGCGTTGAAGTGTAAGAATATGATTATTATTAGATTAGTTCTTCACATGCATGCACTTCAAACAAACGGCATATCTGTATCTCTGACACGTGTTTATACCGACAGCATAGTGTAAGGTTTTCCAACGATGCTGCACTTTATTCTGAATTTGTCATCCACAAAATACAGAGCTTTCATCAGAAGCAAGCAGTGGCCTTTAATCTCAACGACAGTCAGAAGTATTGACATTGTCAAAACATACAATTAAACCCCTTGACACTGAGTTATGCCTTCAACTTACAACAACATGTACAGTGTTAAGAGTGGATGTTGTTATATGTGTTGCAAAATCTTCTGTGTTGGTCTCAGAACCAGAACTCTGACACAAAGATGTGAACATTGATGATGCTCTGGCCAGATTCGCCCTGGGTTGTCAGGTTGCGCATGGACAGTTTCAGTATGGTTTCCCTTGGACCAGTCAGAGGCTTTACAAGGCGAACAACCCCTATGGGAACAAAAACATTTATCATGCTAATGGCAACAGTGTGTTGTTTGTAATTTTTTAACACAGTCATGCAATCTTAAGCTGTTATGCTTCAGGCATTGGGTCATTAATTGAAGTTAAAAGTGACTGTAAATCTGACTCGCTCAACTTTTAAGTGTTTGTTTTATTGTTTTATTTATTTAATAACAAAAGATATATGTTTTTTGAGAATGCCTTAAACTTTAAAGTTGGACACTTATGTACTTTTCCACAGTGTATTCCTTTTGCTATGTTGTACTTAAGCCACTTTGTAACTAATTAGGTCAAATCAAAGATGAAATCTTACTCCAAGATGTGTTAAGGAATATAGACAGGTTCTGTTTTGGGGGGAGACAAATATTTAACCACTTTTTGAAAATGCTGTAGAAAAAGTTGACTTATTTAACAGTCCTATTAACCACTTGGTGCATTACAAGATTTTTTTGTCAGAATATACCCTAAACGTATCTTTAAGTGTCAATCCCTGTCATCCATACCAATAGATTCTTCAGTTTTATGGTAGGTCGAACTCTATCAGTGCAAGATATATTTACCAGCAAACTACCACGACATCAGATGTCCAAATCCAATCCTTAATTTAGAGTTATTTGCAGTTTTGATTGGCATGTTTTCTTGCAGCACAGACGTTATGTCAAGCAGAGACCGGTGCCTTTAGGCAACACGGTTTTGACAAATAGTTTGGGCTCCTTCACCAACAAGTGAGCAAGGTTGGTTCCAGGTCAGCACTGTCAACTAAAAGGTGGATTACGCGGCCCAGCCTCCTGAGAAATAGGTCTCCGTTTTACATTTCTGGAAACCAGAAATATGTGCAACACGTATGTTCTACTCGTGAGCATCACACTGGTTTCTGAACGCATGCCGACATGCCTCATTTCCTGGCGACTAGGATGGTATTTAATACAGAGTCGTGCATTTTTCCCTAACCCAAATAGGTATTTTAATGTCCTGACCATTAACCAGGTAATTTATTTTATTTTGTTGCATATGTGAAACTGCCTAGGCTTCGGTTCATGTGTGGGACCAAATCATTTGTATGAAAGAGAGAGGGAAAAGGCCAATGTATGGATTTATTGCTGTGTTAAATCGTGATAAGGGAAGGTAAAACAAGAGGTCAGGAAAAGGTTCCTGGAGAACAGTCAACTCAAGAAGCCTTTGTGTTGGAACAATCTGCCATACCAATCTGTTTAGTTGGTTAACTTATAAATTAAAAAAAAAAAAATCACATAAAGCCTGTTGATTGTGTACAAACTCCCCCCATCTCCCTGAAAAAAAAAAACAACAACTAAGTACCAAAATACTAAAAGAGGATATTCTCTTTGCAGTGTCTTGAAAAACTTGTTTGGCAACTGCATTGAGTCAATGTGTTCTCTGTTTGCCAAAATGATCTCACATTTATTGCACTAGCTTAGAGAAACTGCCCATTTAATCTAGTTAGAAATAAATCAGCCTGAAACTATCTAATGTATGTAGGAACATCCTGCAGTTGCTGTGTCAACTGCTGTTTGTATCATATTGGCACACAGATGTTTCTGTGTGCCAATGATTGATTCAATGATTCAGAATCATTGAATCAACTTTCAATGATTCTGTAATCATTGAAAGTTTCTGTACCTCAACCATCAGTTTCAGACTTTAGGTAGAAAAGATAACATTATCAAAACTTTATTCAGGATGTATAGGATCCTGAATAAAGTTCTCTTTGGCAGAATCATAGATACCTTTTGTATTTGAACAACACAATATAAAGGATACAATCAGTTTCATTTTACCAGGATCAAGACTGTATGCTCAATTTGGAGGCGAGTGCTCTTCACTCCAGCCAACAGCATTATTCCAACAGAGAGATCAGCTCATACATAGGAAGCCAAAACACAGAGTGTATTTCTTGTTTTTGCTGGCCTAGTACGACTTTCTTGTTGCATATGTCATACAAAAAATTGTGTAACCCACCCGTTGTCATTGGCACGACACTCAGGTGTGCAGCAGATGTCACGGTCAGACAGTGACCGGGTTTGTGGGTGTTTGTCCCGTCAGATTGTCAGTTCCCAAAATCGCTCATAAAGAAATACCTCATAATAGCGCACACAGGGTCAGTATGACCCTGCCGGACTGCGCATGGTGAAAAGCTTGTGGGGTCCTATTGACCCCATCTCTTAACCCTTGTGTTTACAAATGGGGTCCAACCGACCCCACACACGTAAAACTTGTATAATTTGCCTCAGTCCTCGCACGCACAAGGGTTAAGATAGCGGGATTAAAGTGCTGCCAGCTAGTTGATCTGGTTTTGTAGGAATAATGTGTAATATGGTAGTGTTATGTTTTTCTTTTATTAACGGAAAAAAAAAAAACAGGTCGCATTTACACATTGAAAAACAAAACTAGTATTTTGAAATGTTTCCACTCTGGGACTTGTTTTCTAAAGGATCTGTATATTTGATTTGTGCATATCATAATAAAAAAACAAACAAACAAACAAACAAAAAAAACAAATAAAGTTCTCGTTTCTGGTTTCCCAAAATGCTGGATCTGTGTGGACACATAATCTAAACGACAAAAAAAATTTGCGAATATATTAAATTTTGAGATGGGGCCTAAGAGACGCTTTTGGATAATACCCCTTTTAAAACTAAGTAGATGTAGGACCGTAAATTGTTAGCCAGTTCACTTGGAACCTGGTGATTTATAAGATTTAAAGGCCAAAAAAAATTTTTTGTATTTTTTTTTTACTTATCACATTAATTTCAAGTCTATTGTGAATTCTGCTTCTTTTAGATGAGCTAAGAAATAAAGTGAGTCCCTAATGATCTTTAAGAAACGTTTGTGACAAAACCTCACAAATCAGAGACGCATTAAAGTAAAAAGTAAAATAGATGATAGAATAAACACAGTGCTACAGAGCATTACTGAATTCCCTAGGAATTCACTGGGTGCTGTTTTTAAGTGAACATGCGTTTACGGGACGGGGTGGGGGCGGGGGGTGTCAGTGTTTATGCAGGCTGTCAGCAGGCCTTTTCCTACACAGGGTTGGTGACATTTCAGCTCTGGCCTGTTTGAACACAACCACTCACATGTTCTTCTACTGCACCTTACAAGAACCTATTTCTTCTTCCCCCTGTCATTTCTGTTTCATTTATTCAGAGTCAGTAAATCACTCTAACTGACAGATGAATGATTCCATAGCTTAACTCGGCGTGGATAAAAAATGACAAGCGATCGCTCGCCTCCATTCATCAGAATTACGAGGCTCCTCTCTGTGACACTTTGAAACTAGAAGCGAAACACATTTGGTTGTTATCCACAACAAGGGGAACGATGATCCGTAACGCGCCAGCCACGACGTCCTTTGGGACACTGGCATTGTAAAACGATGGATCCCCCACCCACTCATTCTGCCTTTTTTCCCTCGCCTTCCCTCTCTTCCCTTCCTGCGGGGGCCTGGTGTTTGTGGCACCATCACTGTGGCCCACAAGGGTAAATGAATCCCATGTGTTTGATGGAAAGGAGCAGTCGCAGTCACGCAATACAGCCATGAAGGCATTCCTCCAGGAATCCTTCTTAAACTCAAGGAAGGATAAACTTGCGGAACTGGAACTGTTTTCTTCTCTCTCGCTCTCGCTCCTTCATTTTATTTCGCTTCTCCGAGTTTGATCTGAGGGCAAGCAAGAAAATTCAGCTGATTGTGGCGATATGCGTAGAGAAGAGCGGGAGCTGGGGCCCCCTCGTACCAGCGTTACCTCCCATGTTTTGGTGTTTTGGAACGCCGTTGCATGGCAACAATTGACAGTAGAGGCACGTGCCCGAGGTTTTATTGTTTCCAAATTTTCGGCGTGATCCAAAAGGTCTCAGGTCTGTGTAAGCACCAGCTGAAAGCAACCATCAGGGGGAGGTAGGATTTTAAGCCTAGAGGTTGTTTTCCGACTGAAGCCAGTGGAGATGCCGCGCGACTGTGAGTTGACAGAAGCAAATTATTAGTGAAGTTCCAAAGTTCAGTATTTATTTGTTGAATCGATTCAAATGTTTTAAATGGTGCGGAGGGTAAATTTGGTTGATGCTTAATGAGGGCAGAGCACTTGTTAATCAGGGTCAACAAGGTTTTCCTCCAAAACTCCTGCTGAGTGTTTCTATGAAAACATCCTAAACAATCTAACCACATAAGAAAACACTTTGCAAAATACAGGCACACATTATATCCACACTAATGTTTCTTAAGAATTTCTAAACACAGCAATATGTGGAATGTGTCTGAGGCCTATTAGTGTTTTGTAAATTTGTTTTGTGGTCTAATTAGCGTAATAAGTGTTCTCCTATGAACAAAAAGTCTGTTATAATGCCCCTTAACTGCTCCAGATTTCCTCTGAGGCTGTGGGGGGAAATTAAAAGACTTTTAAACCCCAAAACTGTTTGAATTTTGTTTGCTGTAGGGCGTAGCACGACGCATAAACGCCGATCACAGTTATTGCAATGCTGAGTGGCATTGGAACAACACAGAGGTTTGTGCATTGGACATTTTCGCTTTGACTGTGAAAAGTGTTTGGTCATTCGCAACGTTCAACGTGAAAGATTTTGACGCTTGAAGTTGTTGCGTGTGAACTTTTGGAAGCCTTTCGTCAAATCCTGACTTGATTCGGTGTTTCCGTACGCTTTCCCCATCAAAAGCAGAACGGCGTCTTCAATGAGGGGAAAGAATCAGCTAACAGCTGGGCCTCATTGCGCTCAAAGCGAACCTGAGGCGAAACCACAACCGCACTCCCATGCTGAGCATTTCAACCAGATGAAAAGTCAAAAGGCCACGCACAACAGGTTCACTTTGATTAGCTAGCACACAACAGGGGCTTTATTTAAGCCAATAAACCCGTGGAGACCATGAAAACTCTAAAAATTCATCTCAAGGCTCGTCCGTCTGAGGAGACGTTTACAGTTGAAGTGCTGAAAAAGTTTGCGGTCCACCTCCCGTTCACTGAGATATCAACCACCGGGTTCAAAGGTGACTCCGCTGGTCCTAACAGCCACCACCAAACAGCTGTACAATCCATCAGTTCGCTTTGAAGAAAAAAATAAAAAAATCAAATAAATGCCTGTGAGTAGCTGAGACAACCTCACAAATGCCAGTAGGCATTTGTCATCCTTTATAGCCACAAGGTCTGCAGTATTGAAGGCTTACATGTAAACAGTACAATTTCAGGGTTTCTTGGTTTCTACAACTCGGTGAGAAAGTGGATGGGAAAATCTAAAATGAATGGGTTTCGCACCAGAAACAAATGAAAAGCATGCACTGACTTCGCCGCAGTATTGTTTAATGACACATTGGCTACGGCGCGACGGCGTGTCCACAGCGGCCAAGTTGGTGGAGAAGTGCTTGAATGGTTTACTTTAACGTCACTGCAGTGATATGCGTTCAGCGTCTTTCACTGACGCTGCTTTATTAGGTGCCACAGTTCAATTCATTATTCACACAAACGGCAGGTCGGCCAATCACACGACAGCAACTCAGCTAATTTATTTGTAGAGTCAGCAAAGACGACTTGCTGAATGTTTAGCTTAGCTTAAGGCAGTTCTGAAGGCAAAAGGGGTTCAACCTGTACTGGAAAGTACAGGTTGAACCCCTTGTACTTTCCAGTACAGGGGGTTCAACCTGTACTGGAAAGATATATCCCCAATAAAGAAGAGTGTGGTCTAACAGGGCTGAGCGATAATCACAATATAAGTGTTTCATATCAGCAGATATCGATAATTATTAATTTTTGTCTTAAATATCTGAAATTCTGCCAAACTATTGATGTGACCTTAACTTTTTGTTGTTGCTAGGTAACCAATGAGTGAGTTAGTTGACGGCACCAACCTTGCTTAGCTGGCCGTGAGAGGCTGAGCTGCTAAAACCTTTGCTCTGCCTACATCAACAGTCTTCAATCTGATGTTTTGGTCCTAACTAGCCCTTTATTTGAAGGACATGAAAAAATATGACTCATAAATCATTTATTTGTTTTCCTCTGTTGTTTATTTGGGATATTTAAAATGTCTTCTGGTTGCAGTATTAAATGTTCATTCAAATGTAAAGTTTATTCATCTTTGACAATGTGTTCTTGCATTATATGCCTTTACCATTATAATATTTGAAAATTGTCTCAAAGCAACAATATTATAGTTTATCGCAATAACTAATGGGACAATTCATCATTCGGTAAAATTTGTTATAATTTTCATCACTTTGTGTTCAGTCTCACTGACAACCAACTACTGCTTGACTCTACCGCCTCCATTAAGTTTTATTTTTAGTCTTAAATCGCTTTCCCCATTAGGAAACCGACACATTTCAGTTTTGACAATCGTTTACTGAGGCTGACTCAACAATCCTTGTAACCTTCCAGGAAAAGCAACCTGACCAGCTACGTTCAGGCCTCTCCAGGGTAAGATCTTGTGTTTACAACCTTTTCACTGCTACGCGGCGGACGGTTAGGTCAGGCTATCCAAACACAGCGCTGACCACTGTGGAGAGCAAGTGGGATGCGTGTGCAGTCCAGCTCAGTAAGGCCAACACATGTGGCTTGATATTTTAAGGTCAATTAACAGAGAGTCATTGTCACTGATCTCTTCAGTGGTTCGTGGGTTGCTGCTGGACAGTGACTGGTGACATCACTGGTGAACAGTAGCCTAAAGGCCACGGATATGTCTTTTCTTGGGTATTCAGTTTTTAGCAGCTGTGGGCCAGAGCAGCTGAGATGACATAACACGCACCATTATCTTTACCACACAACCTTTCCGCAGCAACACAAGCAACCTTTCAAAGCCATAGCTCGGAGGCATAAAATAGCCTGAATGAAAAATGGCAGCCAAAGAAAAACTTGCTTTGTCTGCACTCTGAATCGAGCGTCTTTAATAAAGTCTTCTAAAATGTTGTAAATGGAGCAAAGCATGAACTTGCTGATGAGCTTCGGAGGCACAGTCTTTTTGAGTTTTGGTGTGTGACACACGAGGCATGCAAGTAAGCTCCGATAATTTTGTAGCTTTAATGGCTGTCTAAACAAAACTCGAGAACACGCTGTTTGAAAGCATTCGACTAATGTTTTCATTTGATTCATTAAAGTTCATATTCGGAAGATAAATGCGTCACTGTGAGTTATGTGCACAATTTTGTTGCAGATAATAATAAGAAAACCATCCCCCGCTTTACTGAGAGGACAGGGAAAATTATAAGGATTGTATGATGGCAAGTTATGTGAATAGTTTTATTGTTAATAAGAAGAGAACATCTTCACTGCATAATACTGTCACTCCCAGTGATGGAAAAAGTTCTTAACTCTAGTATTTGAGTGAAAATATTGATACTCGTGGCCAAATCTTTCTGGATTACAAGTAAAAATTGCTCGCTCAAAAGTTTACTCCAGTTTAAGTGCTTAAGTACTTACCCTTTCAAAATACTTCAGTATTCAGAAGTACAAATTATGTTTTCCAACATTATTACATCACTGTATTGTTGTTTGAGTCCTTTTACAGAACCTTGTAACTTACTGAAACCTCCTAATGATGTACTGACATGTAGAACTACTTTGATACAAGACGTCTACGCCACCTGTAAAATCTTGACACTATTTTCTTTATTGTATTATTACTTAAAACATCCCACCCCCCAAAATAAGACAAAAAAGAACCAAACTTTTTTCTCCTCACAACTATAAGTAACGGCAACTACAATACCGTATTTAACACAGAAACTTAAAAACGTCAAACATCAAGCTACAACATGGCCACTGGTTTCTCTGCTTAAGTTTCTCCAACCAGCCCCATTGCCGAGTTTTGTGTGACTGAAAGCGGGAGCTCGAGGATGCCGTAATTACAAATCCCAGGTGTGAGCAGCGACTGTGACTAACTCCCATTCTGGTGAGGAGCACAGCGTATGGCCAATTGCATTTGAGTAAAGAAAACCATCAACAGCGGACTACAAAGCCACGCTGAGAAAAAAGGAACGAGTAACGACAAACTTCCTAGAAATATAGTGGAGTTGAAAGTCACCGTCCACCTCCGGACCGCCATGTTTCACTGTGGGTATGGTGTGTTGAGAGTGAGCGCAGTTTTAGCGCATGCAGGTCACAAATTGGGAGTATAAAATAGCCTGAATATAGAGATCTGACTAAAAACTGATTCTCCACATTTTGAATCAGGGTTCTTCAGTAAACTCTACTGAACTCTCAACTAAATGGACTAAAGCAACGAGTTGATGAGCTGTCAAGGAACTTTCCTTTTGAGTTTGTCACGTCACATGAGAAATATGCAGAAAAGCACCACGGGGGAAAAAATTTATATTTAATAGTTAGCCAAACAAGATGGGATTTTTCTAAGAACTCATTGTTTGCAAGCGAAAACTTAACAATGAATTTAAATTAAACAGATCCCACAAATCCCGGGCAGACGAATGGATCAGGATGACTTATGGAGACAGTTTTATTGCAAGTAAAACTTGTACTTTGTGTTCACGCTGCGTACGTGGTATGTCCCTATGACGACGACGACGTCTCCGCATGGTTATCTGTTCATCCGTAAGTCTGACTGTGGCGGACCACCCTGAGGGCCGCGGGAGGTTAGGGGGAGCGCAGCGTGTGTGCGACTGGAATCGCTGGGTGGAGAAGACCCTGGTTCTGATTAGACCCATAAATCTGCTCAACAAGTATTCCTCATGGGCTTGGCGCTCTCTGGTGGGCCCCTTGCAGCCTTGTTGGGATTCATTCGCCGTCCAGACCAGCGGAGCTAACTGTCTCGGAGCCAAAAGCTCCAGTAGGTCAGAAAGTAGTCACGTCTCACACTGAGAGCTCACATTCCACCCGCTGCTGTCGGCCGCGCCGCTGGACGATGACTATCTGGACCGAGCTGCTTCTTCTCTTTGTTTATCGAGCTCGCTTTCATCGGCGCTCCGTCAAATTAGCCGCAGAGGCGCATCTGCACCGGCGTATGAAAAATGACCAGAATTTAGCGATGCCGTCTTAAACGATCAGTTCCTCCACATGATGTGTCGCATGAAAAAATAAAAAAATAAAAAACAGGGGCTTTGTAGTATGTGCAGTTTCCAGTAAGATACAAAAAAAGGACAGCATAATAGAAACAGTTATTTTCCCACACAGCAAAGATTAACGGCACAGTAAAGTCCTCCCGTGACAATCGCTCATGAAGAGGAGTTACTCAGAGAAATTCAATGGTGACTAAGCATGCTGTCTGTGTGATTCCACAGTTGTCTCTTGATTGTCTATAATGTGGATTTACACACACTGAAACGAGTTATGGAGCTGTGTTCGTATGTGTGTTTTGTAAAGTTAAAATGAAAAAAGATATTAACACAATTTCCCATCAAAACAGAAAAAGGAAAAAATCGAATAAATCCAAAGCCCGGGTGATGCTTGACGTATTCATCGAGCCGACCTTAACGTTTAAAGACAGGGAGGATGTGTGTAATTCAATGGAAGGCAGTAAAAACAGAGAGATATGAGGATTTATTCTATCAAGCTATCAGGGAGCCGGTGTATTAATCCGGCATCTGACTGCTGCACTTAATCATCCCCAGTATCAGCTCCGCTCAGACAACCTTCCCCCAATTAAAAGTGCTTCAGCATGAGCAAAGCATTTCATCACTTACTGAGTTTCAATGGGTTCTCCTCATCACATATTTTCAGAGTTGGGTAGTAACTAGTTGCATTTTACCTGAGTAACTTTTCAGAGAAAGCGTACTTTCTACTATTCTGTGCTTCGTACTTTTACTTGAGTAAACTGTCTGGATGCTCTACACAGTGTGAGTAACTTCACTGAGCGAAGAACAAACTGGTCTTAACTAAAACTTCACCAGAGACAGACATGACCAGCAGTTTCACATGGAAAGAAACTGATTTTGAAAAATGTTTCTTTTTGCCTGATTTTGTTGTTTTGTAATTATTTATATTAATTTCCATTTTGGTCATTAAAACAGCAAAATGTCCACATAACTTTGTATTTTGGTCTGTCTGATGATGTAATTTTGACATATTTAAATGACTATATTTTTTGACCAGTTACACGAGTTGCCTTTTTACCAAATGCACTTTTTACTCTTACTTAAGTAAGAATAAAAAGTAAGAATAGCACTACTACAACATATTTTTACTCAACTAAAACTAAAAAGTAGCCATTCGAGAAATGACTTGAATTAAATGTTTGGGTGTTCAAACCACCTCTGTAAAGTCCAACTGTGGGAGACCTTGTGTGTCGTTGGCTCTCTACCTGAAGGCATCCTGTGGCATCGCTACCACTCCACTGCGGCTGTCGGGGGAAATAGTAGGTGTTTGATCAGATTACGATGGTGTCTGCCAAGCCCTGAGAGACTGTGGTGTTTGCTCAGATGCGTGAGGCCCTGGGGCTCGTCATCCAGATGAACCAGAGACGGATGGCCCTGGACTGAGAAATAACAGTGTGGCTCTCCCGCTGGGCTGTGCGTTCAGCCAGAGCTGCACTTGTGTGTGGTGGTTTGAGTACAGTGCCTTGCTAAAGGGTGCTAATCCCTTGGATTTTTTGTTTTTGTTTTGTTTTTACTTCACAACCGCAAACTTCAGCGTATGTAATCAGGATGTGACTGACATGAGGTAGCTTATATTTGTGAAGTGGAATTAAAAAAATGAAGGGCTTTCATCAATATAAGTAAACATATGAAAAAGTGGCATGCATTTGTATTCAGCCCCCTTTACTCTGGTGCATCTAGAAAAATCAGAGCAACTTGTTGGCTTTAGAAATCACTTAATAAATAAGGAAACATACTCCATATTTGTGTGACATTTTGTCAAATTAATTTACTTTTAAACTATTTTACAGTAGTTTTGACTGCATGCTTAATCTGCCAAAGGTTCTCCAGCAGGATTGTACTTCATTTAACATAATTGCTAAAACTGTCACTATGCCGTGACAGTATGAGACAAATTATCTCTGAATAAAATCGAGCTCTTCTGCTGTCTCCACATGCTAACTACAGAAATACACAGCTCCATCAGAAAGAACAAATCAGCGGCAGAACAAGGGTGTTAATGTTGTCAATCACCCTAATGTAGGGGCTGTCATGAATGCTCAAGCTAGTTAGCATGGCCACCGACGACAGCAGATAAATAGTTTTCCAGTATGGGTAAGTTTTTTCTTCGCCATTAGCACTTTTAATGGTGTGTACGGGAGCATGACTGACAGTGCTAACACCCCTCATGGCTCTGATTGGTTGTCTTTTTACCAGGAGCGGTGCATTTCTGCAGACGGCAATAAAAGCTTGGAGGATATAGAGGAGCTTTAGTTTTTTTCACAGGTTATCTACCTCATATCATATTGTCACGACATAGTTACAATTTTAACAAATATGTTTAAAAAAAATAAACTCCATCTTTAAAGCAAACTAAACGGGACTGGTGTGAATGCACCCTTGTTTTCTTTCTACTTCACTCTCACGCACTACTTTGTGCTCATCTGTCACACCGAATCCTAATAAAATTATCAGATCATTTGCAGTGTAACAAAAATATAAAAAACTTGCATCTTCTAATCAAATTATCTAATGAGAACTTGTCTTAAAAGCCAGCAGCACATATTTAGGATTCCTAATTGGCTCGTTTGACACTTTTAATATCTCAAAAGAGGGACAAAATGAATGGGCAACGGTAGTTTGAGCCGACACACGTTCATCACTGGAGCCTGAATGTCTGCTGCTGTTCACGTCCCACCAAACCGTTATACAACCAATGGAGTCACTGTAGACGCTGGAAACTAAGCTTCCTTGTGTGACACATCAGCGAGCCTTATACAATGGTTACGCAACACTAGCGTCTGCAGGCCAAAGTACCAGCGGCGCAAATTAAAAAAAAAAAAAAAAAAAAAAAAAAAGACAGAAAGAGGAGCCATCATCACAACATGACCACTACACATTTCAGTAAGTTAGTCAGTGACCTCAGGTTCCAGTGAGCCGGGATGCCTTTGGGTTTTAGAGGTGTGATGAGCGAACTGCTGCTAACACGGACCAAGCTGCATCCAATAAGCAAAACGATGGGTTCGGGAGAAAAACGGCTCCTAAAAAACAGGCCTTTCATGTGGTTGTCAGTTTAAGTGCTCTAATGCTCGGCGAGACACTGAGGCCTATCGTGAAGAAATGGAACAATGCATTCAACCACATGAAGCAAAGAGTCACAGGATTACTTCTGCACAGATTTTTTCTCCTTATTTTCTCATTGTCTTACTGTCTCATTTTGTGTCTCTTTCTCTCCCTGCCGTTTTATTTGCATTCCTTCCACTGTACACACACACACACACACACACACACCCACACACACACTCATTGTCTATGAAATTGAGCACTAATATAAACAGGGAATTAAGCAAGATCTTCTGTGTACACACACACCCAAATGGATAGACTGATTACTGACGCCGAATTACACCATTGTGAATTCCAACAAAGCATGCCATTTGAAATAAGTGCGTACAATTATAAAATCTGCAGAGATCTGTATGAATTATTACCCCCGACTGCTATTTTTCTCCCACCTCTTTCTATAAATTTGGGCGTGTTTGATCAGCGCACATCTGTTTCTCTAAGTTCACAAGTGTGGAAGAATTGCGTGCACTCATAATCCAGCATTCACCCGGTGACAGCAACATTTTTTCTCCTCGTATAACCCCGCTCCTCCTCGTCTCCTCTCCCGCTCGGTAAAGGCAGATGTGCTAACTGACAGCCAATCTCTTCATCCGTTGCAGAGACAAGAACTTTCTTTGCACAACCAACTCCTCCCTGAATCTCAACAGAGAAACAATAGACTGTAAAAACAAAAACTAAATCCATCCATCCGTTGTTTTCGGGGTCGGGTCGCAGTGGTAGAAGCCTAAGCAGGGAGACCCAGACTTTCCTCTCTCCAGTCACTTGGGTCAGTTCCTTTGGGGAAATCCCAAGGCATTCCCAGGCCGGCTGACAGACATAGTACCTCCATCTTGTCCTGGGTCATCATGTGGGTCTCCTTTTGGTGAGACAGGCCTGGAACGCCTCCACAAGGGAGACCAGATGACCAAGCTGCTCACCCTATCTCTATGGAAGAGGCCAGACACCTTGTGGAGGAAACTCATTTTGGCCACTTTTGGCCACCACCCAAAGCTCATGACCATAGATGAACAATGGAACATAGATTGACTAGTAAATTAAGAGCTTTCCCTTTTGACTCAACTGTTTCTTAACCATAAAAGACTGGTACAGCGCCTCTGCGTCACTGCAGATGCAGAACCAATCCGCCTATTGATGTCCCGCTACATTTTCCCTCATTCGTGAACATGAACAAGACTCCAAGATACTTAAACTTCTCCACTAGAGGCAGGACCTCTTCCCCAACCCGGAGAAGGCTCTGTGGCATTTTACGGCTCAAGACTCTTAGCTTTGGAGACACTGATCCTCATCCAGGCCACTTCACTCTCTGCTGTGAACCACTCAAGCGAAAGCTGTAGATCCCGGCCTGATAAAGTCAGTAGCACCACATCATCTGCAAAGAGCAGAGATGCAGTTCACCTTGGCTGCAACTAGACTCTGTCCATTAAAGTTAGGAACAGAATTGGTGACAAAACGTACCTCTAGCAAAGGCCAACTCTCACCGGAAACTAGTTGGACTTCCTGCTGGAAATGTGGACCAGATGGCTGAGCCTCCTCAGCTGACTCCTTTCAGCGTGGATAAGCAGTGGCTCTACTCTAAGGCCCTCCCGGTTGATCTGGTTCAGTGCTCCACGACCAGAACGAAAGCCACTCTGTTTCTCCTGAACCTTATGTTTGACTGTACAGCAGACCCTTAACTCCAGACCTCCCTATCAAACCTTACCAGGGAGCTTTCCTTCTCTAGTTTGAACACACCCTTTTTAAATAAGGGGACCGAATATAAATTTACAAGATGCTTGAAGTCTGTCATGACAGTATGCTGAAAAGTTTAAGTAGTCATTGTGAATGCTTGTGCAAGGCAGTATAACTTTACTTTTAATAAGAAAAACTACTTCCTTTCAGAAAACCAGAATGCTGCGTCTGATCACAGATGCCAGAGGGCGGTAAATGTTACATAACAAAACTGCTTTTGTGTGAATCTACTCACCCACATACACTCCATTCTCCACTCGCTTGATGATGTCAAAGGCGTTCTCTATGTTGCCCTCTAGGATTTCAAACTTGACGTCATAAGTACCTAAGTGGTACGATCCGTAAGCCGGAACTGTCGTTCTCAGAAAAACGATTTCTGAAGGAAGATAATCAAGGACAAAAAAAAAAAAAAAAAAGTCACTTTTAGGACCTAAATCCTCATGAGGGTTCTTCTGCCAGACTTGTACCACATGATATACTGAAAGATGCTGCGGTCTGTGTTTTGTTGTATACTGAGAGGGTCACAGAGAGTTTGAAGCTTTTCAGTACCGCTGCTCAACTAAAGTGCTTTCAGTCCTTTACACCCCAACGTGGAGCTTATGAAAGATGACAAGAGCTTAACTCTCCGAGACACTGAGCATGTCTTAGACAGGCACTGCATGCGGGCCAATAGATGCTTGTCAGCTGTCACCGTCTGCAAATGATTACAGTGGTTACTTCTATTCAGGCAGCATGACACTAACTCTCAGCTAGAGGGTTGCCAGTGTTTTTTTTTATTTTTTATTGGAGAAGATGGAGTCATGAACTGAAAAAGACCAGGAACCTAAATTAAATGTGTTTTTTGTTTAGGGTAGTGCCTCAATAGTATTTAGAACAGTAGAACAATTTTTGTTGTTTATGTTTTAGTTCTTGCTCCAGCTCTATGCTGGAAATGTACATTTGTTTTTTTATTTACAAGAGCATGATACTAAAAGTACCAATAAGATTTCCATCTTTCTGATTATTATGTTAGGAAGAATGTTTTATTTTTTTTTTGTTACATAATTTTCCACATCAACATCTAACAGAAGAACACATCCAATATCTTTTTTGGCAAAGGTTACATGATTTTTTGTTTTATTTTTAAACCTAAAAATTAAAATAAAATAGTGTTTTTTTTGTTGTTTTTTTATCAAAAAATATGAATAGATATTTATTGCAACTTACAAGCTATAATTCAAAAGGGCATGGAACATTTGTGGTTCCAAATTAGGTTTATTCAGCTGGACTCAGGGTAAAAACGGGTCTTTAGATTGTAACAGCTGCTGACCACTACCTTCTCTGGCCAACATCAATCTGTCCTTCAACGGTTTCCTCTTCCTCGATTGGTGGTTAAACAAGTGCAGTGTCTTTGTGACTGAAGGGCCATGAATGTTGAAATCAGGAGAAATAAAAACCTGCTGCAGGATGTGTGATGGCATTTTATTGATATTGGAGACTTTTTTTAGCATCTTGCAGTCTGCTTACATGGTGAAATTAGTTGGAGTCAGTTCTTGACATATTAGCAGTTGAAAAGTCTTCACCTTGTAGACCATTTCTGAACGGTGAATTGGCTAATTTAAAATTCTTTTGAGGCCACTTACCACAGTATCTCTTATTTTAGCTAAGTTTTAGTCAAAAAATTAGCTAAAAGGCTAAAGCTAGCATAAATGCTATCATCAGGTTGCCTTATCTTATCTTGTGGCGTTTAAATGTGACAAAAGCAAAAGTATGAAAATCTGTATGTGTGCAAATGCTTTTGATTAAATTGAGCTGGACAATCTTTAATTGTAGTGAGTTATGTTAATCTACACTCTCTATGGAATTGTAATCTAACTCTAAAATAGATTATATTAGAATGAATAGGACAGAACAGATTTGCATTGAATTGGGCCTGTTTGATTTTTCATTACAGGGACCTGAGATTAATTTTATCAAGGATTGATCACATAAAAAAAACATGACATCGGACGCATAACGCATGGGGATCCATGCTAACTGCTAATCTCAGTTGAGCATACAGAACCTTTTCTCAAGTTTTTGCACTTCTCTGGTGTTTGTTTTACTTGTCGGAGCCTGCAAAAAAAAAAAAAAAGAGAAAGGAGGAGGAAAGATAGAGGTGAACGTGAACCTACCCTCTGGCCTTGTGAACTCTCTGAGGGTGGGCAAGGAGAAAAAGGTGTGGGCCACGGAGAGCGTGGGGTCCAGAACGCAGGCGATGTCGTTGGGCTGACAGGATTTTATACAGCGGACCGTGTCAGATCGTTCGAGCGTTGGAGTTCTATAGGAGAGAATAAATCACACTCTGACTTTTAGGTGCTCTCTATTTCTAGTTTTCACAGTCAAATACCTTTGCTCTCTAAAGCTCACAATTACAAGCTACTCGAAGAGTTCTGCCCACTACATAATCAAGAACTCAGTGGGATTCCCTCCATGGCTGCTACACAAACACTGTCTGTTCAAGACGGCAAGGGTGCTGGATTTAGCCCTCAGCATTAGGAATAATCAAAATCCGTGCGGTTAGGAAGAATAATAAACCAGGAACAGCCAAACGCTCGTGCTACAGCCAGACTTTATAGCTTGTGGAGACTCGCGCCGCCGTCGACGCTCTTCTGATGCCCCATGTCACGCTGTGTGGGAAATGAATTACTGCGCTCACAAAGAATGATCCACAACCTGCTCAGGGAAAATATTTGGATTTGCAAAGCATCCCCAGCTTCACATCAGATAATCTCCTGAGGAGGATTTATGTAGCAAGGGAATGTTCTAAAAGACTCCTAAATTGTGAGCAACATGACTCGACAACTCCCCGTCCTCTCCCCCTGGGGCCGCTCTCATCCTATTATTTAGGACTTTGTTTATTCCACAGACTAATCAGTGACAGGTCGGAGACACTGGAGGCTCCCAACGCCAACGCCACCTGGAACATCGCTTTTCACTTCCTGTCTGCTGCAAGAGGAGTTCATGAGATGCTCTGAACGCATTAACGCCCTCATAAATCAACACTTTGTCTATGAAACAGCGAGGAAGTTTTAAAAGGAAAAAAAAAAAAAGACGCCTTGATGTTAAATTAGGCCGCTCACGGTTGGCCTTCACGGAGGAGAGATGTCAGTCTGTGGTTATATTGGGTTACAAAAACATGAGAGTTGCCATGTACGGGTCAATTTAATGCGCACGGGCGGTCACACAGCCACATGTGAGTCACGGGGCTGTGGATCTCCGGTGCTCCTCGGGGGACCCATCCCACCACAGCTCCAACGGCCGGGCCCACTTGGAGCTGCGGCGCGGACAGGAGCCCCTCCGACAGAAAGTCAAGCCGGCACTGTAGGGGCTTGTAATTAGCAATTAGCGGGCGGGTCCAAGTTTTGCTTTGGTCCAGGCCAAACCCACAAAATGTTCTACTAGTTTATAACACCGCCGCCTGAGCGGGGCTCTGGAGGACGAGGTGAAAGCTGCTGAGGTAGGGAGTGGATTTATGAGAAGACGGCAAAGAGTGAATGGACCCCCACTGCGCATGGCACTCCTTGCAGCGCCGTGCAAAAATATTCAGAAAAGTTTTTATTTATTTATTTTTTATTTTTTTAAATCCTTCACACCAAAATTTGTGTGTATTTCATTAGGATTTTGTATGACAGTGCAACAAAAAGAAAAAAATGCTGACCAAATGTGAAGAGGAAGGAAAGCAATGCACAACTTTCAAAATGCTTCACAAATCAAACTTCAGAACCAATCATGTCTATAAGTATTATGAAGTTTTTCTCTACCAACTTTGTATATACTGAAGCCAAATTCAAACTCTGTCCGACAGGATGGAAATTGTCTGTGAAGAGCCATTTTTCAGGTTTAGCCACAGATTCGGTCTGGACTTTGACTGGACCATTCCACCACACTAATATGCTTGGATCTAAAATATCTGGCGCTCTAAAGCTGTCCTGTTGAGAAGCTGGGTGTCTCTGCAGCTCCTTATCTTTCAGCATAAAACATATTTGTATGGCTAACTTAATTTCCATTAAATGGATCGACTTGTTTAAGTAGTGCAATTGTATCACTGTTAAACAAGTTAAACTAAATTTGTGTTCATCCTAATCAACTAAAGTAAATTAATTGGATTGGGTCAATTATATTAAATTGGGCTATAGTGAATAGTAAAACTTAAATTAAGTTGAACCGACACAAGTGCTTTGAATCCTTTCAATGATTTTTTTAATGTTAATCATAAGAGTTTTTTTTTTTAGTGAGCTAACTTCAACCCTCTGGCCTGCTTCTCTCTTCGATGTTCTGCCTTGGTTTCCAGCTGTGCCACATGGTTTCTATTTTCAGATGTTGTAGTGAACCAAGCTTGGATTACCGTTTTATCACCTTAATAAGCCTGGAACTTCACCACAACCTCAACCCGGACCTGTCGGCTGTGTTCCTTGCTCTTCACAATGCCATTTGTTCACCAGTAGTCTCCAACGAGCCTCGAACTCTTTCACAGAACAGCTGGATCTATACAGAGACTCGCATACAAAGTGGCTGGATTGTGAAGGGAATTGGTTGTACTTGATTTTGTTGCAGGAAAGATGGTGAACGCAAAAGCAGCTTTGTTATTTTTATCTTTAAAGAGGCAAGCACGTAGAATCATTTTATAGTACAAGCAAGTAACCAGTTACAAAAATGCTGCAAATATCAAATATGACATCAGAAATTTGACTTAGTAATTTACTAATTTGACTTAGTAAATTGGGCTTCTGTCTCTAAGAAACTTCTGCTCTTTCTGAAACTCCGCCTCCAGGAAGTCACCACATCGCTGACACTTGAACAATGTTTTTACCAGCTTTGCAATGACAAGTAGCTCATATAACGAGCACAGATGTGCAGTTCCAGCAGGAGTTTGCTAATTGCTGCTGGCTAGTCTGAAGGAGCAGAGTTGAAGAGTCAGAGGATAGGGCTGCTGTGTGAGACAGAAGCTTGGAAACTAGACTGCAACTCCAAGGAGGAGCTGTGCCTTAAAAGCGGGGCTAGGTCCAACTAAGCATTTTTGGTTGCCACGAGAGATTTAAAGTATTTAGAAATAAAGTATTTCTCAAGCATTCATGAAAGAACCAAAACAACACTTCAGGTATGTTTTTTGATGATGTAAAGTTTTTTTTTTTAAATAATACTGCCCCTTTAAAACAAACATAATCTATCATTTTACTTCTGCATGACCCACATCATAAATTTCCAATAAAATACACTGAAATTTGTGACACTGAACATGCAAGTGGACACTTTAAAAGCAGGCGGAAGTGATTCAAGGCAAACATAGAAAAAAAATGTCTGTATTGGCCGATCAGTTTTACATTCATCCATGCAAACTTGCTTTCAGCCACATGAACACATGCACGTCTTCGTCGGCACTCCCCCGCCTCACGTGGCTCAGCCGAGGGGAGAAAAAAAAAACCCCCAACAAAAAACCAATACCTACAGACCAGAAAGAAAAGCAGACTTTTTGCATAAAAGTGCTCTGGTCAAGCTTAGGGCCCTGTGTTTTTTTGGTAATTATTATTTATAGTCGGCACATTGATAACGCCCCAACACAAACACTGCAGGGCATCATTCATTTTGTGTGCGGTGATGTTGCCGCACCACAAATTGTTCAGACCACCGGCCAGAGCCCAGAGCCCCATAACTCAATGTCAGAGGGGAGGGGGGTCTGGTGGGGAGGAGGTGAAAAGGGGGGGACCTGTGCACTGCCGGGCTCTCATTTTAAGCATATCCCTGCTAGGAACCAAGTGCATCCTCGCGGGCCCGACGGCTCTGGACAGAAGGAACCCAGGGACGTCTGAATTTACAGTTAATAAAAGCCGCAGGCTTTTGGGCCGCAGCCTCGCACCATGTCAGAGAATTTATACTCATGACTCCCCCCTTCCACCCAGCTCCTTCTTTTACCGCTCCATCCCATCGCATGTCACTTACTTTGCCTGCTTCTGGATTATCTGTCTGCTTTGGGGTCTGCAGCCGCAGTGGAAACCTTTGCATTTCACATTAAATGCAATAGAAGCCAAAAAGATGTGCATGAAAAACAACCGCTGCAGAGAGACGCACATGTGGTGCCTGACAGTAAGAGGTGTGGGAGTAGCAATGAATTAGGCCCGATCTGGTTTACAAACATAATCTGGTCACTTTGGTCCTATAAGTGGTAAATGTGAAGGTGTTTGCATTGATAAAGCTGCACATAGCAACAATGTTAAACCTATTAAAGCTAATTCAATTGTTGTTGTTTCTAAAGCAATTTAAAACGCACACTTTATGGGATTTCAGTTCACAAATTATTATACAGATGGTGGTCACTTTAAAAATATATATATATATATATTTTTTTTTTAAACAATATACCAGAATGGAATTCTGGAGAATTTGCATGCACAGCTGCATTTCCTCTTTGCTGAAACCACTGGAATACAAGAAATGTGAAACTATGCGAAGGAGCTCTCCATGCCTACAACTGCGACTTGGCCTCCCACCCTGACGGCTCCCATCGCTGCATTTGATTAGAGCCCCACAATGCCCCATTATCAGGAACAGGACTTGACTTGAACATGTGTTATTTCTATCTCAGTTTTAATAGAAAAGTGTTCATCCAGCACCGCAACCATAAAACGCTGCAGAATGTCAGACTTTATCATGCAACCATTGTCAAGTTACACTCACTCACAGGGCTTGCTGAGGGTTGTTACCGTTTAACCATTTACCCGGACCGAGGACGCCACCTACAGTTGTGGCTGTGACAATGCAGCGACTAAAATGGGAAAGCAACAACACTCCAGAAAGATGACGTTTTGAGCTTAAGTGATTGATCATGTAAAATACTGAAAGAGAAAACTTTGTTTTCCAACTTTAAGTCTTAAGATAGGATTCTTTCCAGACACATAATTTCTCCATAAACTCCAATAATTTAAAGCGACAGTCACTGGTAACTAAGTGATTTTTTTAAAACTTGGATTTAAAGTGTTTAATATGTAATATGTCATCCATGTTTTATTGGTTATTCTTATAAAAATGTATAAAAAGTCTTACTACTGCAGTAGCATAATCAAAAATGTTCAAACTTTACATTGAGTACATTTTGTCATTAAAACAATAATTATTTTAAAAAGTAATAAAAACACTGTAATTATTGGCACCACTAACAACTCCACTAAAAATAATTATTTGAACTAGGAGAGATGGCATGAAAGACAGACTTCTTCAGAATTGAATTAAGATGGATGTGATGACGGCACAAAACAGGAAACGCTCCAAGGTTTACAACTAACCAATAGCTTACAGGAAGTTAGCAAGTGTAGCAACCACCTAATATTCACTTAAGGTTTAATCCTACGTTGTATGTTCCAAAACATTCCCTAGCATTTCGTCTTTACACTGGGAAATCCCAGAGTAAAGAAGAGTTTACATTTTCAAGAGAGTACGTGCAGAAACTGACGTTAACGTTCAGTAATGCTAACTGTGCTACTCATGCTAGAAGCTAACATTTGATGCTAAAGACAATTTAAAACGTAAAATTTGTCCTTCTTTCACGATTCTAATCAATTTCTTACATTAGTGACACTCACGCACACAGTCGGACGTCACTTCTGCTCCAGGTAGGCCTCATTGCTGCGAAGTTTTGGATTTGAAAATGTGGAAAATGTTTCGCCGCCCGGAGCGGTGGGGCAGGGGCGGAGACTACATATGATATAAAATGGGAAATTTACCAGAAAATATTATTATGGGAACACGACGGGAAAGAGAGGTTAGATATGGTAGTTTCCCGACCAAAAACTGGAGACTTCACAGGTTGGCAGGTCTGTCACAATAAGCAATAAATCAATTAATCACATGATAAAATGAGCTCAATAATTTCCATTTGCACAATTTATCGTCTTTGTCTTTTTTTAAATCTCTTTCTGCCAAAAAACTGGATGACAAAAGTCTTCAGTTTGGTGCTTTGTTCTCAACCAGCCCCTTTCTTGAGCGACAATTTTGTTTACATAGGCTTCATATTTTTATTTTTTGCTTCTGGTGTTCTATTCATTTATTTTGGAAATTTAAAGTGTCTTCCAGTTCCAGTGTTAAATGTTCAATAAAGTTTATTGATCTTTGAGAATGTGTTCTTGGGTTTCTATGCCATTACTGTTATAACACTTGAAAATGGCCTCAAAACAACAATTATTATTGTTTATAGCTTCTGAGAAAATTTCTTTCCTGAAAAAATTGTTATTGTGACAGACCTAGCTCCAAGTATGACCAAGTAATAAAATATTTCATGAGATATAGTTTAATATGAATTTATTTAAGACTTTTTACACCTTGTTGCTAGGGGTGCCAATAATTGTAGAGTTGGCCTGTATCTTGAAGAATATACATCTACATCGTATCATCAATATTATGTGAAACATTCCTTTTCTAATAGTAAACTAATGTGTTTAATCCTCAACAAGTCCTGTGTTTACTCCTGTAAGGGGTTGTATGGTACTTTGGGCTCCTCCTGGGTGACAAACACCAGAATCTTAGCCAGGTAAATGGAGACCGTGCTGTAGCGGCGCAGCTTCATCTCCAAGTCCAGCTTGAAGTCCTGCGGCTTGTCGATGAGCCTTCCCACCGACATCACGCCGCCGGTGGGCGTGCGCTCGGCCTTGAAGAACCCCCCCTCGTTGCCGGCCGTGAGCGCCACCTGGATGTCATCGCCAGGCATCGTGTGGGAGGGGCCCATGCGGAAGATATTGGTGAAGACGGGAATGTTGGTGGGGAACGTGAGGTAGTAGTAGGTTATTCTCAGGGGCAAGATCGGGCAAACGACAGTGTCGTTGCAAAGCAAGCGTTCGCATCGACTGCAAGATCAGAGGAGAGGGAGGGGAGAAGGGGTTTCATTTTTAATAACCATGCGTTGCATGCAGTAAATGAAAACATGAATTTTAACAGGGTAACGTCGGTTATGGTGTCGTCTGAGAGAACATGCTAGAGGTTCTTCAAACTGTTGTTTTTACACAATGCTACTTAGTCAGAAAAGTGACAAAAATGGAAGGTAGAAAAATATGAATGTGCATTTCATCATCTATCTCGACAAGAGAGAACATGCTACAGTCAAATGGATTCTACAATCATTCCAACATGAAGCAGACTGAGCATGCAGGACAATGATTTACACTTATGAATATGGACCAAATTTTAAAAAACAAACAAGTCTTTAGGCCTAATTTGAGCACTGTGTGATCCACATAAGACCTGCTAATATTAACTTTGTGACAAGATGAGGGCAGAAACAATTAATAGATTAATCGTGATTAATTCAAATAAACGTCATCTAAATAAGTCATCGATTAACCGCTAACTGGAGATAGACTCAAAAAAGGATATTTGCTGAAAGACCAACATATTAAGAGCAGCAATTAACCCAAAACTGTACAAAAATATAACCTTTTGCATTTAAGAAAAAAAGGCTTATGTGCTGAAATGAAAATCTGCAGAAAATGGCAATTTTTAAAAATCTGATTAATCGTCAGAGATTATTAGAAGAATAAACAATTACAAAAGTAATCATTCAGATACTCACGTCTGTCCAACACGCCTGTAGTTGTTGGGACAGTCGAAGGACAGGCACCTGTACCCGCCCTGGATGTTGAAGCAGCTCTCGTTTTCCGTGCATGTGTGTATTCCCGTTACACATTCGTCAACATCTGGATTGGGGAAAAAATAGTGTTTAGAGAAAAAAAACAAAAAAAACACACACATTCGCAAATATAATCTGCAACGAACAAAATTCAGCAACGACCAGAATCGACGCCGCTGCTTACCCTGGCAGCTGCGCCCGTTCACTGCTAACGTGTAGCCGTTGGCAGGGCAGGAGCAGTGGAAGCTTCCCGGTGTGTTGTGGCAGCGATAGGAACAAATATGGCCGCCAGTGGGAAGGGCGCATTCATCAATATCTGCGTGGATGAACAAACACCCATCGAAACAAGTCAAAACAGGGCAAACATTTATGTAAATATAAATATTTATTCATTTTGTCAAAGCATATTCAGAAGGCAAGAGCAAGGTCTTTCATTTTACCTTCACATGTCATGGCGTCTATGTCATTGAGCTGGTAGCCACGGCGACAGTAACACTGGTAGGATCCGTACACGTTGGCACATTCCTGGCTGCAGGGGTTGCTCTCACACTCATTCACGTCTACAAAGGAGGAAACATGGTTCTAAACGAAAGCATTCATCCTTATAAAATAAATGTAACTGTAGATCTGAGAACTTTTAATTATTGATTATTTACTTCCTGTTTTCCTAAGGTTATAAATTTGACAGGACAAACAGTCCCATCTCCCCAAACCACTCCATAGTAACCGTCTCCGTTATTATGGAGATGGTCATCCCGTCTCCATAGTAACCATTAGATGCAGCCTACAGTTTGTGCCAACATTTTGTTTGGGAGCAAAATACCAGGGGAAAGTATTTTCTGTGTGACTTGGCTAAACTCCACCTGTACTTTACCTCTAAAAGTACCAATGTGGAACAGCGTGCTCTGGTTGGTTGAGTGTGAAATTGAGTTTTTTATCAGTAACACACATTGTCATGTCACGAAGGATGAATGTGTAGTAAAGCACCTTGTGCCCTTTCTAAAACCTGGTGTCAGGGAGATGACACCATGTTCATTGTCCACCATATTGTCAGGGAGCCTTATTTTCTCATTTGAAGTGTCACAATGTTGTGACTTAAGGTGTAAGTCTTAAGGTGTATCAATTCACTTTTAGAATTAATAATTGACAATTAAAACAAAACTTTAATATGATGAATATTTTCTCACCATCGCAGTTCCGGCCGTCCCTGGCCAGTTGGAAGCCTGTGGTGCAGCTACACTTGTAGGACCCAGGGGTGTTGTCACATTTGTGACCGCATAGTCGTCCAGGGTAGTGCCTGCACTCATTAATATCTAAAATAAATAAAAAAATAGAAAACAGATTATAATAGAAAGTATAAGAAAGAAGATAAATGAAGTATTCTTTACAGATCTAGTAAGAGCTTATACCTTCACAGAGCCGGGTGATGCTGTTAAAGTTGTACCCGGTTTCACACTCGCAGCGGTACGATCCCAGCTGGTTGATGCAAGCGTGGCCTGAGCAGACCTGCTCGGCTCCTTTGCACTCATCGATATCTGCAGGGATGTGCACACAAACTCAGCGGAGCAAAAGCCACGCTCGGTTGCCGCCTAAGCGAGGCGCGGTTTCGCTGTCATACCGACGCAGCGCGTGCCCTCTTCGTTGAGGTGGTATCCCCGACCGCAGTTCACAGAGTTCCTCTGGCAGATGAAGGAACCGACCGTGTTCACGCAGATCTGCCCTCGGTGGCACGGACTCGACTGGGAGACACATTCGTTGATGTCTGGAAACATGAACACAGAGCTAAATTAGGCTGTCGTTTACTTTTCCTCAACAAATATCGTAGAAGTCTTAAATGGCGGCTGGCAACATTAACAAGGTTAACAGATTTTCGTACGTAAATCCTCCCTCAGCTAGCTCAACTGGATCATTTCTGACACTTCTGAAATCTAGTGCTTTACTGCTGTAGTAGTAGTAGCTGTAGTAGTAGTAGTACTATTCAAAAATCTAATCTTTTACCAAACATTGAATGTTTGACATTAAGCTGTATCAGGTCACACAAGAAAACAACACTCTTCAGTATAGATACTGTTACTGAAGATTACAGATGAGCTTTTTTCAGTGTCTGTGTGACTGATCTCACACACAGTGGCATGACGTCGCCTCTGCTCTCAATAAAAATTATGAAAACCTGGTCAGAGAAGAATAGAAAACATTTACTACTCAGTTATTTGAAAGAAAATCAACTTCAGTTTATATCGTCTGGCCAAAGTTTAAAAACAGAGATCAAAATTTAATTCTATTCAGTGCATTTTTAACATCGTCCCTAAACAGCTAAAACACCTGAAGCAGGTCAATCATCTATTCAGACAATAAACTCCTTTCTGCACAACTACAATTGCCAACATGTGTTTTTTTTTTTCTTGTTTCCTTGAAACATTTGGCCTCTATCTCCGACGGCGTATGAGAGCCATTGTAAATATAAAAAAGGGAGTAAATTTCCACCAAATAAATAGAAAAAAGTTGGACATTTCAACTTTTGGAAATTTCTGAGATTGATTTCAAAATTTCTCTGATTTTCTCGCAAATATTTGAATTTTGATGCTCAGAAATTTCCTTGTTTTTTTTTTCTCTAGAAAATTTCTGAGATTAATCTAAAAATTTCTGTTTTCTGGCCCCGATACGCCGTCGTACTATCCAAAAGCTCTGCAGAAAAAAAAAAAGTCCTTCACGAAACAATGATCTCACCGATGCAGCTTCCGAGCGCGTCCTGGATGAAGCCCGAGCCGCAGGTGTTCTTCGGGGCGCAGCGGAACGACCCCTGGGTGTTTTGACACGTGAACTGTTCACCGCAGTTGTGGATCCCCGTCTCACACTCATCTATGTCTGTATGCAGTCAAAACAGAAACGCTAACTTACACATCGCACGTGAGGACCAGCTAAAAAAAGAAAAGAAAAAAACAAACAAACAAAGAGGACGCATGCAGCCGACCTTTGCAGTCGTTGTTTTCGGTGAGCTCGTAGCCGGTCCCGCAGCTGACCTCTCTCATGCAGCGGAACGAACCCTCGGTGTTGATGCAACGCTCTCCCCCCCGGCAGTTGCTGGATCCCAGCAGGCACTCGTTGATGTCTGAGGAACCAGGAGGACACGCACCTCTTTATGCCGCCGCTTCCTGACAGGACCGCGCTCCCCGATCGCCTCCTGTTTTCATTTTCAACATTAATTGACGGGATCATTTACCCTCGCAGCTCCTCCCGTCTGGTTTGAGTCTGTAGCCCTTCATGCAAGCGCAGGAGTCACTCCCGACACAGACGTGGTCACATTTCCCTGAGAAACAACGCAGACCAGGAAGGATTGTGTCGAAGCCTGATCGCCTCTAGATAGGGAATCACATCTGTTTGGTTTTCACAAACTTTACCTTTGCATGGATCAACTCCCACTGCTACGACAGAGCTGCTGTCCTGATTGGGTACTGCACGACACACAGAGCGTAAATAAACCCTGAACATATTCATTAAATACAAATGGCACCTTTAACCTGCGGTATGAGACGGTAGATCCATATTGATAATAAATGACATCCTAAAACATGTTTCAAACTCAAGGTCTGAGGGCCAAATACGGCCCAGAACAGCTTCTTCTCAGTACAGTTTTTTTTTTCCGAGATTGTGGCAATTCACTCAAAATCAACAAATTTCCACACTTTTTGGCACTAATGCTTAACTGTGAGTTTACTGCAGAAATGGTCAAAAATATTGGGTCTAAGTGATGCTACCTTAGACCCAATGTTGGGTCCAAGTTAGCATACCGCCTAAAATACCAGGCGGTGGTATTTCCCACTTCTACTACACAACTGCCAAGGCCTTTCTTGATGTCAAGTCATAGTCTGTAAACGATGCGGCGAGTGACAGAATGTCACATTTACCTCCCATACATGAGTGCAAATATCTCAATATTTCTTGTGAGTAGTTCTTAATTAGCACCACAAAATTTGTTATTCTGATTGCAAAAAAACACAAAATCCCGGAGGAACTGATCAGTGATAAAGATGTTCAATATTGTTCAATTTTAAGTAGCACTTATTGAATGCAAACACAGTGATTTATTTTGACAGTTTTTTAATGAGTTTTATCAATAAAAACTCATTAAAATGAGTTTTATCAATAAAAACTCATTAAAATGAGTTTTATCAATAAAAACTCATTAAAAAAACTCACTTTCATAAAGATAAGAAGCTTGACAGTGCTTGCCTAAAAAACAAAACTGTTTACTCATTTATGGAAGCTAAAAAGAGAAGGATTTTATGTGACAGACCAACAGGAAGTCGTGCATTACGTTTTGGGTTGTTGAACCTCTACGGCAGTCTTTTGTCACGATTTTATGTCTTCCCATAGACTACAATTCACTGTAACATGAATTACAGTTAATGCATGTGACAGTGAGGCTGGTGTGTTCATGGTGTCATGCAGTGTTAGTTTGCCACCATGTATAATATATGGAATGAAAGCCTGAAAATTCGGTTTCGGTCTCGTCTAGCCACACGTTGCTTCCGTTACGTAAGTGATACTTTAGCGCATGTCTTTGAATCCTGCAGTGGGTTCAAGAAAATCAATTTATCTGCATCTATGCAACAATTTAATATGTTATATCAACAGCACTGTTTTCTAAATCAGCTGTAAGGAATATGTTTAGGAAACAAAACAAATCAGTGAGATAACTTTAACTTAATTCCATTTTTATTTATTTCCTAGCATGCTACTAAGCAGGATAACAATTTTAATAATTTCAGCAGGATAAGAATTTCAATCGGTGCTTTTATAATCCTTTTAATTTACCAATGAAACAAGCATGGAATTATTCTTTCGGAAAGCATGTGCACTCATAACCTAAGGTTTGCCAGTCATTCCTTTTTTGTGACAATTTACATTATTGTTACAATCCCCAAAAAGCTTGATTTGTCATCTTAAAGTGTTCACTTTGTATAGAAAATATTTTTTATTCATTTCTGTCCTTAAAATTGTTGTCTTCTAATATTAGCAAGGGTTAACTTCAAGGAAAAGCAACCCAAAAACACTATTGTATAGCACCTGTAAAATAAATCATTCGTTGAAGTCACAAAACGCACAAACACAACCTAGGGTCTTAGCATTTTTTTCCCTTTTGTTGCATTTGCATGACAATGAGAATATTTGTCCACCAGGTGGCACAATGTCACCACTCAGACCATTTTGAATAGATTTCTTCTATTCTTTTGTTTTCCTTCTAGTTTGTTTTCACCCTTCAACCACATGATTCAAGAGTTTGTACCTACATTCAGACTGTCCCAGTGCTGCTGTCTGGTTGTCTGAGGCTCCGTCCATGCAGCAGGCCCGGGACACCAGGCTGCACTGGTAGCCCACGGACAGGTTGTGGTCGCAGGGTATGTTCAGCCCCTGAGCTTCTTTCCCCAGAAGACAACAGTCGCAGCACATCTGTGCAAAACGGAACAGAAAAATAAAGAGAGAAAGAAAAAATGATTCACAAGTCAATCACGTAATCCTACAAAAAAACAAAAAAAAAAAAAAACAGATTATCAGGAGTCCATGTTCCAGGAGAAGAAAGCCGAGGAATGAAAACAGGAAAGGGATAGACTGGAGGTTGTTGAAGTGTGACCCAGGGACAGCCTGTTTAGACTTTGATTAAATTTGTTTAAACTCTTTCGGATGGCCAGATAGAAGAGCTCAAAACGGACAGATACACCAGCTGACATGCTTCAGAAAGACAAACATCCTGGACAGGAAGTCGGTAAGAAAAACAAGAAGACAATGATGAGATGACATCATCCCCCTCTGGCTGATGCGTTCTCAGTCTATCACTGTGACAATCTGTCAGGAAGAAGAGTGATCGCTCAATCAGTTCAGACCGGAGATTCTGAAGAAACTGCAACCAGAAACCCCCCCAGAAGTTAACAGTTTACTTTAAATTTCCCTTAATCATGAGTATTCCCTTAGGTAAAGCCTTGTGACGGACTAGCAACCTGTCCTGATGTCTCACCCAACGACCTCTGGAGATAAGCACCAGTGACCCCAGAACAACAACCGGGTATAAACAATGAATGTTCCCTTAAGTTATCAAACACATTTTTTCACAAGCTTGTTTCAAGTCAAGAAGAACAAAAAGGGCTTTCCAGTCGCACAAAATTTATAGCCGTGAGGCATTGTTACAACACAGATGTAATCAACCAAATTTTTATGACTTTGTACTGTTGGCCAATTGCTTGTTGGTGAAATACCGATTCATCTGGCAGTGTTATGTGTGTGTGTCATCGATGCAATTCTCACTTCAAAAGTGAGCAAGTTTGGATTGCCTCAATTCTTGAAGTCGATCTAAAATGTCCGTATCTGGTCTCGGAGTGAAGCAGGTGACAAACTGTGCGTCAAAAACCCAACTTTAGATTATCTCATCACATCGGTGCAGGGAGAAAGCGTTACCTATTACCCAGATCGCCCTCTGTTATCCACAACATCTGGGGAGCATTTTAGGTGCAAGCCTGAACCTCGCGGGCGATCAAGCAAAGACAAGTCGTTCTGCTGACAACTATCTCAGGAGTAAACGTCCAAACCTGCACTTTAGAGGATTTTTTTTTCTTCTTTTTCTCTCCAGATGTGTTGATGGGTGAAATGTTGTGACAACAGAATGGGTAAGTTTGGGTTTGAGTGTGGCGGTGGCGAATGCAGAAGAGCTAAACAATGGTTGGCTGCGAGCCTGCGAACAGATCTGGAGTCAGATCTGAATTTATAATCCATCTGACAGCAGCAAACTCAGATCCTCCCCGGAGTGGCATGCCACGTCTTGCACATGCAGACGATACAAAAAGAGAAAGACTATTGTTTGATATCTGCTTATAACAAAAATAAGCTAAATACATGTTCAGAGAATAAAAAAACTAATTCCAGCCCTTAAAGGGCCAATATTATTATTATTTTTTTTTTTTGCACATTTCATATCACAATCAAGTAAGTTGTTATAAAAATGCTGTGAAAATCAAACATGTCTTAGAAGAAATTTGACGTTGGAATTTAACACCTTGAAATCCGGCCTCTGTCTCTTTAAGAAAGTTCTACTCACTCCAACACTCCACCTTCAGGAAGTCATCACAACATGGATACTCTGTTAACCCGTTTAAAGCGTTTTTACCAGCGTTGCACTGAGAAGCAGATCCAATAGTGAGCTCAGTTCCACCAGATGTTTGCTAATTGCTGCTGGCTAGTCTGAAGGAGCTGAGTGGGGAAATTGTCAGAGGGGGCCGCTCTGTGAGGTGAATGAAAAATCGTATTCAGAGACTTGGAAAAACTAAGCGCACCATTAGTAGTTTTTCAGTAAATGAATGTGAAGTAAACAGGTGCATTGTTGGCAGTTTTGCTTCTCTGGAGCATCAAGAGAAAACACAACAACTCCAGAGTTTACTTGAACTTTTGCACATTTTGTCGCATTACACTTGCACACCTCAATGTATTTTATTTGGATTTTCATGTAACAGACCAAAACCCAGCCCCAACTAATATTAAATATGAAGGATCAAAACGCACAGCATTTTGGGATATATCTTTACCTGCTCTGTACGTCTACAGCAACACGTTTGGTTCATTCTTACACTTAAGGTCAATCAGAATGGATTGAGAACATCACTTTTCAAGTCTTGCCACAGATTCTCGTTCTCGTTTTATTTGCACCATACTGATATTCTCCGGATTATGAGGTATAATTTGTAAATCTTAAGGCATTTAGTTCCACATGCAATACGAACACACCTTTGTTGTCTTGGTCTCACAGGTGCCGGCAAGCAGAGAATCGCAGACTCCCTGGTCTTTTGCCACGTTGATGCCGGTGGAACACATGTTGTCCTCCAGCACTGACACACAGCACTGCTCCTGCGCTATCCTGCCAGAAGGAAAACCCCCCCAAAAAACATACACAGAACCCCCGGGGTTTGCTTTTACAGTCAATTCTGTCAACAAACTTTATGGAGCAAGCAGCTTTTATGCAGTTGTTTCTAAAGCTAAAACATATCTTTTGGCCTCAAGTGAAGAATTTGCGATCATCAGTGTTTTTTTGTTGTTGGAATATTCTCAACACTTTGTTTTTCAGATTTACAACAGCAAAACCACAGACTGTAATGTGTTTCTACTGAACAAACACAAAGTGTATAATTGTGGAGTGGAAGACAAATGATGTAGAGGTTTTTTTTTTTTAAAAAAGTAATCTATTCATCCCCATGGATCAAGACTTTTGATGCACTCATGGCAGAAAAATCAATCAATTAGTCAACCAATCAATCAAATTGGTTACAGTGATGTGAGTCAGCTAACTTGTCAGACAGAAAACTTGACTTGGATCCATAATAAATATAAATATGACATGATTAAAAATGGCCCAGTGCTCAACATATAAAACATTAAAAACCATAAAAAACAATAAAATAAAACGGATGAAAAGCTTGTAGCCTCTAATCTAGAGAAGGAACTTTTTTTTTCTCAAGAAAGCTGAAGCTCAGTCCAGTTAGATTCAGAAAGTAGTTCTCAAGTCTTGCCTTACTCTGTTGAATTTAAGTCTGCACTTTGACTAGGCCATTCATACACATGAATATGCCTTAATCTGAACTTTTATTACATTCTGGGACTGGCTGTGTGTATGACGTCATCGACCTGGTTAGAGGGTGAAGTCCCACTGTTATTTTTAGGGTTGATGTCCTGTCTCAAGTGTTTTCCTCCCTCTTTTTGTTAAGAATCGCCCCGTATTTAGATTTTGGCGGCTTCCTGTGAACTCCAACAAACTTCCTGTGTAGTGTTACGTGGTCCGTCTAACACATAAAATCTCGATAAAACGCTTTGACGCAGACAAGAAGTGGAAAAAGTTCAAGACGTATGACTAACTTCTGCACTCCAAACAAGAATCCTATCATTAGAGAAAGCCACTCGTACATAATAAACCTGCCGATTCCTGTCAGAAAAAGGGAGGTCTGGCCACCGCTTAGGTGACTAACGGTTGCTGGGAAATGCAGTTTCATTGCATCAGCAGCATCTCAAGAATCAGCAACTATTAAGACATCAGTGATGTCATCCTAGAAAACTGCAAAAACTCAGTCAGTTCATACGGACGTTGTAATTACCATCAAAAGCAATATTTTGAAGAGTTTCTACAAACAATAAAAAACAGTTTGAACTCAGATTAGATTTCGTCATGTTGACCTGAGTTGCCTCACAGAAGAATTAACAGACAAACCCTGCTGGATCTTTCTCGTTGCTGTTTCCAGCAACGAAGGAAAGTATAAACTCTAAAAAAGACAGGCGCACCAGGTAGAAGTTTCGTATTACTTTTTCTGCACTTGAAGTCGGTGGGGACTTGGTGACCCAGTGTGATCTTACATGCTTTTCGGATGTGTGTAAGATCATATCTGAGAGTTTCCTCAGTTATGAGCGTTTCTGAGATATCAGGATATCCGAAAGTTTCCTGATATCTCTGAGAGTTTTCTGAATTTTAAGCGGCTGCAGTGAAGGAACAGAAGCGGGAGCTCGCCACTACTTTTCCCCCCAATAAGAAACCGCATCGTTTCTAATTTACGTCAAGCCATACTCCGCTTCTACAAAACCCATCAAGGGCCACAGCTGTTCTCCTAATATCCTTTCGTTCCTTATCGCCGATACTATTTCTTCTTTGCTTTTCTTCTTTAATATCATGTTTCACCTCCGAGGTATTCATTTGGTTTGAAACAAGCCCTCGTCTTAATCTTCTGTGACCATAAGCCCGATTGCGTCCACCTCCAGGCACACCCTCCTGCGCCGCTAATGCCTCCCCGTTTCCGATTTTCCACTCTCACTATAATTTTGAGGAATGTAAGATAAGTCACACTGGCTATGGGAAACGCATTTGCCATTCGTGTTCGCGGGCAGAGGTCTCTGGCCCTTGGAGGCCTTCAACCTGCGGCAGAACACCTTCTAGGATTACAGGGAGACCTGTTATTATCCCATCACTATTAGTGTTTCCTGCTCTCATATGAAGTGAATAATATGTTCGGAGATTTGCGGGAGTAAGGTAAAGATGTTTTGAATTAGGAGAGAGAGAAATTTCCCAGCACAGGCCGAGATCCAAAAGGGGCAACTGACAGAGCGTTGACGGAAAGTGAAACTCTGTGGCAAAAGAGGTGAAGGTTTTCCCGACCCCGCTGGATTAACAAGAACTGAGTTACTGGGATCGAATGAGCGCCTCCTTACCTGCAAGTCATTGAAGAGGAAATGAGGGGGAGGGATGCACAGTCATTGTTATCGTTCGCATGCTTCTGGCCGTTTTTACAGCAATCATCTACTGCGGTGTGCTTTTCTCCTGTGAAAACAACAACAACAAAATAACATGCTTACCAAGGGTGGAAAACTATGAAATCCACCTTTTTGGTAGTAGTTTGACTGGAACGGGTTCAGCTCAAGCTTTCCGAAGAAGCGAGGTGTGAATGACTAACACACTGTGCGGCACCCTGCAAATTATGAAAGGTGCTTTGTGAGGACTTTGTGGTAGGCGGCTGTAAGAACTTCTTGAAACTATGTTGCACTTTACCAAACAATTTTAGGAAAAACGTGACATAGTTGATGCAGAAGAGTTTCAAATTTTCCACACAAAGACAAGAACTTTATGTCTGCCAGGTGGGGACGCTGGGTTCGGGATGGGTTCACTACTTTAACGTGACGTTGGCTTTTTCTTTTTGGAAACTTCTGGTCATTCTTTCAGAAGGGCATTCACGAGATCAGACGCTGATGTTGGACGGGATGGACTGAGGTTAGAACTCAGAAATAAGATCCGAAATCTTGAGTTCAGACTGGAGATGATGCAGGAACCATAACACTGAATATTTGTTTCCCCTTTTCTGTCAGAACACTCGGAGCAAACAAAAGAAAAATGTAGTTGAAGCGAACAGCCAGTATTATGTTTTTGTAGGACAGAATTTTAAGTAAGTCGGTACCAGGTCAAGCAGTCCAAAACAGTTCCTACAGAGCATATCATTGTCCAAAATGTCTTGGCATGCCGAGGCTTTAAGAGTTTATTTTGCTACAACTGAAACCCCATTCCTGAAAAAACAGCCACACACAATGGCATCGGGTAAAAGCGCTGTTTGGTTGGCAATCGCCAAACTAAGACTTGTCCATCGGCTTTCCAGACAGCTAGGCATGATTTGCCACTCCAAGAACACATTTCCATGGGTTTGGACTCTAGCAGTAGCATACTTTACACCACTGATACGTTGAAATTAAGTGTTAATGTAAAGGGTTTGGGTGAACCTAACCCATCCAAGCCTACTGTAGTCCCTTAAGCTCCTCTCAATATCATGTTATAATATAAAGGACATATAAACTTACTGACTCAAGAAAGTTGGCAGCCTCTTGTTTTTGTGCTTTAGCAGTCGTCCTATCATGGTACAATACTGGAATCCATTGAGCACCAGAGACTGACCCGTTCTTAATGTTTGTAGAAGAGTTTAAACCAGTCGTGTCCAAAGTGGGTCCTGGAGGGCCGGCATCCTGCATGTTTCAGTTCTCTCCCTGGTTTAACGCACCTGGATCAAATAATGGCTCATTAGAAGGTCTAAGAAGAACATTGACCTGCTGAGAAGGTTATTACCAGCAGAGAGAGAACTAAAACATGCAGGACACCCCTGTGCTAATTTCTTCCGCCGTTCTTCTAATTGAAATTACTCTAGCTGTGGTCTACCACTGGTAGAATATTAACTACGCAAAACTATACCAGGAAAACTGGAACTCTGACTCTGGCAACATACAACATGGGAACATCTACCACCATCAGAAAGTTTATACTTCACGATTTATACTTTTTCCGAACGGTTCAGTTCACTCCCAAACTCTCTGTGACGCAGTTACTCCTAATTGAGTCTTGATGATCATATTTGTCTGTCTACTCCAAATAAAAGAAGACTTCATCCTTCTACTTTAATATCCTTGGTAAGATTGATGAACTGCAACATCTTTTACAGTCATTAGGAATTTTTTTTTTATTTTGTCTGAGGCAGAGGGATGATAAATATGTTGTTGCAGACACAAAAGAGGCTTTTGACTGGAGCGCGACCAGCTTTGTGGTGATCTGGCTGCTGATTCATGTGGATTAGAGAATGTGGAATGCCTCAGCTCTGTAAACAATCAACCGTTGCAATCACGTCGAGTACATTCACTTGCCTGTGGTTTGTGTGAACTGCCAAATGTAAAAAAATAAAAAAAAGCTTTGGCAGATAGACTTCTTCTTCAGAAGAAGAATTTTGCCTACGGCTGGAATCAGGATTAGTATGCCATGCTGTTTATTTATTTAAAAAAAAAAAAAAAAACGACTCCCAAGACGGCAAAAAAGGGGATGAAACCAACTAAGTCTGAGATGGGTTTTTATTGAGTCTTGGTAACAGAACCTTGGCTGTGGTTTTTTGAGGAGTGATTGGGAAATGCGCTGTGTGGCTGTTTTTGTCTGGGGGTTGTCTTGGCTGCCGAGAGAGGCCTGGCAGGAGTGAGCAAGTTTAGATAGTGAGAGATTGAGCTGGGAGGACAAGTGTCTGGACCGACACCGCCTGGTTTTACAGCATTGTCTGTCTTCTTCCGCAAGAGCAGAAGGAAATGTACAACAACCACTAAATGCAAACAGTTTTACGGAGGTACAAGTAATGGCACTCATTACGACAAATAGACTGAAAATTGACAAATGTAGTCCAGAGCCGGTAAGATGTTTACATACAGTCATCGTAGGCGAGGATCTTTGAATTTTGAAATCTTTTTCGAGAGAAGATTGATTCTTAAAAACAACATTGATTTTTAAAAACAACTAAATTAAATTTTTTATGACATGCTTACTGGAGCCAAGCAAGGCTTAACTTGGAGCCACTTGTTATGTTTTCCTGGAATAAGTTTGGTTTTTAAATAATCATTATTCTCTTTTTTACTAAAAATGTTGGAGCTCGTTTTATTTTGTTGTTTTTCTTGGACCTGACTATCAACATAATCCCCTAATTTTAGGAATGGTTAATGTCAGTGCTTCCCAAAAGCCTACTTTTAGCCTACAGTGTCGGTCATAAAACTCATTTTGATGTGTGTCTGCGTTGTCCTTTTATTTTTTTTTTCTTAAATACCAAATTATGTTCATGTTTCAACTGTCTGGGCCATTATGCTTATCTTCAGATAAAATGGATTTGGTTAGAATGTAAGTTTTACACTGCTGATGACTGAGAGGGTGCTGACCCAAAAAGAAAATCCTGCTTCGAAACCGACACATTCATGCTGAATTACAATTTGTAGCTGCAAGCATGAAGATGTGACAGAGCAGTCATGCAGGTTGGTGACGGGGCTGTTTTCCTGCAACAGAAGGCTCTTTTTAAATAATCATTATCCCAGTATTGACAAAAATAATCATGTTTTGTAATGTTTGCCATAATCTTACAACCCTTGGCTTAAGTTATTCCAGGATATTTGTGGGAGTGTACGTATATATTTGAGCCTATTTGCTGTAACATTCACACTGAGTAAAAATAAAATTTATACAGAATGTGTGTTATTTCTTATTTTCTGACTGATTCAAAGAATAACATGTTATTCTATGATATTCAAAATATCAGAGGGTTTGTGATGAAGCTATTCCATCTCACCCAAGCTAAACTGAAACATCACACGTTTAGATCCACAAACACTGCCGCCTGGCATCATGGGTAACCCATCTCTACTCCGACAGGCTCAGATGTCCTGCGACCGGTTTCTCTGTTTCTATGACTCACGGTCTGTCAGGAGAAGGGCTCGTTTCCATTTTGGACGAAGCTGCTGGTAGCGAGGGCCATTCTGTCCATGCGGAGCAGCACGTGGCTCGCCTGAGTCTAGACGCCTCATGTAAACACAGTCCAGCGAGCCCACTGGTGGAGCTCCGCCCAGGCAGAGTAGCTTGTCTGGAACCGGATCACAACAGAGGACCGGATCGCTTTCCAAGCCGCACTCACAGGACTTTTAATGGGAGCTTTCTGTTTTGCCTGGATGATCATAAAAGTCTTGCACAGAGAGAAGATTGATGGTCAGCACTCACTGGCTCAATAGCTCACTTCCAAAATAATAGCGTAATAGTGACTGTCCAAAGTAATGTCAAGCTATTGACGTCTTTTTGAGTAAAAGCTTAGAAATCAACCCATGTGCTTTAGCATCCAACACTTTACTGCTTCTGTTGTGTGTGTCAGGGGATAATCATGCCAGTCACCAGACTGCGGTTGTGATTTGAAACTTTTAAGTTTCCTCTCCAAAAAATAACCAACAATTACTTGTTAAACTATCACTGGTTAAGTTAACTGAGAAATCACTGGTCCAGTCACAAAGAAGCTGAATCTTCCTTAAGGTGTTTAGAATCACCCCCAATACAACCGTAACCGTAATAACATGTGCATTATCAGTTTATTTAAATCAGGTATGTTCAAGTAAGGCTGAACAATAAATCAATAACAATATATATCGCGATAGATATGTGATCGATATCAATAGATAAAATGTCTGATAGAACATTCACTGAACTCTGATCCAGAGCAACAAGGCATTCTGGGAGATGAGAAAAAAGGAAAGGCTTTAGCAGCTCAACCTGTCACAGCCGCATAAGTAAAGATGGTGGCATCAACTGACTCACTCGCTCTTTGGTTGCCTAGCAACAACCTGTTGGGTAACTTGCTCAGCAGCAGTTTAAGATTTCACCGCTGTGTCTCTTAGTTGCTTAATGATAATAGTAACTGCAGTGAAAAGATGTCAAGTAACCATGAGTTAGAAAGGCTGAAGCCAGCAGGTGGTTAGATATACTTTTGAATTTTTCCTTAAAGAGTCTGAGCCTTCTTTACAGGAAGGCTCAGTAAAGAGCATCTGCTAAGGATAATCTTAGCAGGTAGAGTCTGTGATAGTGCTGGCTATCGTCTGTGGTGTAGTTTGTTGGAGCATCGGCTTATCTACCGTTGAGAGGAAGCAGCTAGATAGCTAACCAGGAAGGCAAACTTGGTCCCAGTGTAGGTGGAGGGACACAGAGGAATTAGCCAAGAAAACATCACTGATGCATTTAGCATCTTCCCCATTGTGGGACAGTAAAAGATATTTCCATTCTTCTATTCTGAAATTTAATTTCAATGTAAAACCACTCAGAAAAATGTCACTCTGTATCAGCAGTTTTATACAAGACAATTGTGATAAACAGATGTTTAACAAATCCAAGCTGCTATTTTAAGGTTTGATTAACTTTTTGGGGGGCTCACCTCACCTCCGCCCCTGGTGTTTAAATCCTATCAACACCCCTGTCCTAGTAAGATACTAACTTAGCATTCACATGTGACATCAAACACACACATTGCCTTTGACTTGCATGGCAGAAGGAACTGCAATTCACACCTTTTATAAATCAGGTAGGCAATGATTTAAACCAAAGGTGCTGACGCTGAGATTAGCTGCCAGGAGAGTTTTCTGTACCATGGTTACATCAAGGTAGTAAAACAGGGGTTTTCCATGGAGATCTGCAGCACTTTGAAGCGCCCAGCTTTTCATCACAAGCCCCGACTAGTCCCTAGACACAACCATCACTTCCTCAAGTCCCCACTCTGTTTAATCTGCTTCTGTCTCTAAATACCTTCTAACTCTTCCCGTGCAGCGCTCTAATACATATATTTTTACACATCAGCGCCAATAATCTCGTGCATTTTTTGTCCCCGACATAATTAAAAGTCCTCGCACGCGGACAGCCTCCTCCACAAAGGTGACTTTACCTTGTCCGAGGAGAAGCCCGAACAGAGAGCAGAGCAGCGCCACACGCAGAGCCATTGGGGGACTCGAATATCAATATCAGGAGGATTACAGAGGAGTGTTACACACAATTTTAAAAAATAAAAAAATAAATAAAAATGAAAAAAAAAGAGAGAGAGAGAGAGAGAGAAAGGTGCCCGATAATGACCGATCCTGCGAGAGTGTTTGTTCCTTCGGGGATGTGTGGATAAACCGCAGCGCTTCTTTTAAAAAGAAAGGACCGAGTGTGTGGAGGAAAAGAAAAAAAAAGTGGATGTGATGGAGCTGGGAAGTCGCAGCTCGCAGCGTGACTGGAGCGTCTAATGGCACCGTGAGGGGCGGGCTGGGGCCACTGACACCCACTTGTTGCTCATCAGTTACAGGGTAATCTTTGTTTGGTTCGACGTTATTTTAACACGTTCGTTGTCCCTTTAAGATTTTATTTTTGCGTCAAATGTAATATTTATCCGATTTCTTGTCGCCACTTCTGTTGTTGTGGTTTTTCATCTTTATTATTGTACTGCGCATATGTGTCAAAGTCAAGGCCCGCGAGCCATATTCTGCCCACTATAGATATTTCCATGGCCCTTTAAAGTTAAATAGAACTTCCTGTCGCCAGTTGGGTGCTTAAATATTAGTTTTTCACTAAAATCAATTTTTTTATTTGTACGGTGCCATATTATTTCAATAGCAATTTTAGAAGTACTCATCGAATGCAGATGAAGTCATAATAATTTAACAATTTGTATTTGATGAAAAAGGGAAATTAGGTTTTCAAGTGTCCCGAAAAGCGCTTTGAAAAAATAGATCATTACTACAAATCCTCTTTTCTCTAAATGCCTCCAGAATGTCTCTTTTGTCTCTCTTCGCCGTGTCCTGGAGCACGCTTGCACACATGGAAATTGTCTCCTCGTCAGTGGCAGAGCAGAGAGACCTTCTGTGTCCGTGACTAACGATTCTAGAGATTAGTAAACATCTGGAGATGGTTTGGAGAGCTTTGTGAAAATGTGTTGCGGTTGTGTCCAGAAGTTGGCCCTTACCAAAGCCGGTGGAAGTTTTAGACATCAGTTATACGGACGACAGGGACGTAAAACGTCAACAGTATCGGATGTCGATTCTGTCGCTGCGCTGCCTTGCAGAGGCATCCGCGCCACTTGAGGCTTCCTGCATTTTGCCGCATTCCAGCCACAAACTTTCATCTGTTTGATTGGTATTTTAATTCAGTTCAAAATATTTTATTTATCCCAAAAGGGAAATCAAATGTTGTCATGACTCATATCATCCAAGTAACTTTGACGAGTCATTGTGGTTGGTGATGCTGCAGGAATAACGGATCTCCAGTATCAGTCAGCCTTGCAACGAATCTGAAGAGGCCTCTGACTGAAGGCTGTTGAGCTATCACAGTCTCATGATATCTGGGCTGCAGACATGAAATACCACATTAACATTCCAGATGACACTGTCAGCTGTTGCCAAACGCTGCTAATCCACCTCATTTGCTTTTGCCACTCCCCTATAAATCTCTGTCTGGCTGTAAGGTTAGAAAGATTTTGGAGTTGAGGATGAGATTCCTGCTCATTACGACGAACGGAAGAGCTGGTTTGACTATCTTTCACCCTCTGTGTTTAGTTCGTGGTTCAGGTATTATTGGAGCCTTTGAGATGCTAATCATGCTCTCGGTTGTAAAAAAAAACGAAACAAACAATACCTTACTGCCATAGTTACACGTCGTAACAACTGGCTGAAAGTCAAAAAGTAAAGGCGTCCAAACATTCAATACTTGAAACATAAAAATAATAATTCTGGAAAAAAAAGTCTACAAAAAGAGCAAATCAGAGCAAACTAACTAACTGAGTCACTTCAACATGCTGCCAACACGAGTGCTGCAGTTTTAGAATCTATGGGATGTAGACCAACGCAACATCACTACGAAGCAAAAGGAATATATTAAATGGTTTAAAATTTGTTTTTACTAATACAATTAGAAAAAAAGGTACTATGAATGGCTTAGATAAAAGGCATATTCATGTGCCAGATTGGCCTAGTTAAAGTCCAGAGTGGAATCAAAAACAGAAAATCTGAGGGAAGGGTTCAAAATCACGATGCTCCATGTTCGACCTGACTGCGCTCGCAAAGGACGGGCAAAACTGTGAACTGGTAGAGACAAAACACTTGCAGCTGTACCCACAGATAAATGCAGCTCTGCAACGTTTCCACTCAACGGTCTTGAGCACAAACACATTTCGCACCTTCAGGCTTTTATTTGCAAAGACCTGCGAAAACTATGCGCATCGGTTTCTTTCGACAATCGTACGCTGCTTTCTTTTCTGTTACGTCAAAAGCCCCAATCATAACCCGCCGATTGTCACGAAAGGTGCAAATGCTTTTGCGAGTCACGTCGTCGTGTCAGAGATTGTTGTGAAGAGGCTGAACGCCTTTGTCCCCCCCCCCTCCGGCCCAGCATCTCCGTGGTAGTTTCACGGTTCCCTTCAGGCCCACAACTAAGCCTATTTTTCTCCATTAAAGTTAATAAGTTAAGGCTTTTTGTAACGGTGCCACCAGCTGGAGGGAAAAGGTGTCTGTCAGCCAAAGTGATTATGGACTCTGAGAAGGGTCTGGGTATAAACAAGCTGCTCACACACACACACACACACACACTCATGCATACTCACGCACACACTCGCCTGCCAGACTTGGCAAGAGGTGCAGAAATAATTGCTAGACTGCATTCAAAATATTTTGTACCAGCTAAGGCCCTCTGCAAATTCAATCAGTCTACTGATTCTGGGCATGCTGACAGGAGGAGGTTAAACGATCCTCTAATCAGAGCCAGATGTCTCCTCCTCCTCCTCCACCAGCAGCAGTCTAGTCGGTCAAGAAACATCGGTGTGGACTCGGTATCATCAGGGACACGGGGAAAACCGCAGCGACATGACAGCGAGAAATAGATAACTGCAGTGTGAAAGAGGAAAAAGGCTCTGCTGTGCCGGCTGCCACTACCTGGGTTTAGTTGGTAATTAAAGTCAGTTAATAGTCTTTCTTAGCATGACCACACTTTATAAAGTGTTGTCCAAAAATATTTATATGTCTTTGAATGTTTGAATTTTAAAATCTTAACTATAAAGCTACTCATATATTTATTTTACTGGAATTTTATGTGAATAAATAAAACAATGCACCAAACAAATGTGAAGAAGAAGAGAAATAATAAATGGTTTTCAAGGTTTTTACAAATAAAAACGTGAAACGTTTGACACCTGCCTTTTTGCCCTTTGAAGTATCTCTAGAGGCGTTGCTTATTCTTCTTTTCAAATCTTACCCCATATTTTTTTTTTATCATTATTTAGATCTGTACTTTGACTGGGCCATTTTAAAGCACGATCTAAACTACTCTTCTCTACTCTGGCTAGAGAATGGAGCTCCAACTTAAAAAGAAAGAATAAAAAGGTGAGTTAATTTTGTTAAGTGATCAAATTTGACAAACTTAATTTGTTTATGTTCAACATGACTACTTAAACTTAATATATTGACTTAATTTGATTACTTTTAACAAGAAATGCCCTTTATTGTCCCACAGTGGGAAAATTTCAGTGCAGCAGCAGCAAAGTGGGAGGCGATCCCAACGAATAAACTACACAAAGACAGAATATAAAATGTAAATAAAAGCAGAATAAAGAGTAAAACATGGGCAAGATTTAAAAAATAAATAAAGTGTAATTTTAAAAAAAGACAAAAGTCCAAAGAAACGTTGCGCTGGGTTGGTTAAATTAAAATAGAACAAAATGTGCCCACTGAGCTTTAAAATACAGACTATTTACAATTAGTGACAATAAAAAATTGTACAGCTGTAAAATTGAACAGATACCAGCAGAGATGTAAACACTTACTGTTGGGAGCAGTGACTGTTATTGAGTGGAAGCATCTGACAAAGACATACAGAATCTGGAAGCTGTCTTTTGAGAGAGAGGTGATCAGTGAGAAACATTTGAGAACAATCAGTAGAACGACTGTCAGTGCAACAAAATCTAAAGACAAACACTAAACCTAAAAGAACTACAAAAAAAGAGTGAACTGTGAATATAATAAACTAAAATGCACCAAAGTAACTGAGCAAAACTTAAAGAATCACAGTTCCTGACAAAAGCAGAGGTCACTGTTAACCGTGTGTCGTCTTTTTAAAATGCATCACATTCTCAACTTTAGTTTTCGAGAGCCGTGCTGTTAGAACCGCAGAGCTGCTGCAAAGGATAAACAGCAAATTCATTACATGAATTAACAAATCTGTCAATCAGTGTTTTTTTTAATCCACTTTAATGGCCAGACTTTAATTTTTCTCAAACTAAAAACCCGTACATGCTGTGGAAACTAGAAGCTTGTATTTTAGACTGTTTCAGTGAAAGCCTTGGCAAACTGAAAGAAAAATCTGGAAAATGTTGCTTTTTATTGCAATAAAAGACAAAATCACTAACAAATTAATAAATTGGTACAAATTCAACTGTAAGACTATATCAGTGTCAAAAACTCCTCCATACCTTCATTAATATTTGTACAATGCTTTAATGTTTCCTGAACAGGTAGTCGTCGAAAACGAGAATTTGCTCTCAATCAACTTACCTGGTTTAATAAAGATTAAATAAAATAAAATAAATTAAGGAGCACATTTTAATGTGCCTGAAAAGAAAGAATCCATCTGAATAGAAACTCTTGGATGACAGAAAAAATTTATGTAACACAGGTTTATAATAGTTTGGGGGATTTTACTATAATTTAGCTTTATTTTGTTGGGAGTTTATATTTGTCTAATTCAGTTAATTAGTTTTTAGAGTGTGTCTGCTAGATTTTATTAGTTATTATTTGTGAGTATTGCTTTAGTTTGTATTAGTTTTAGTTTTTTGTCCTTTGATGAATTTTTGGATGCAGGAATCAAAAAGGTCAAAGGGTCGTATTGTGATTATGTATGCATCGATAGGATAATGAATACTCAACAGAAGATACCACTTTCAAAAAATTGATTCAACTATTGTTGACTCGCTCAAACTTTTGCAGTCGCCATTTTGCAGACTAGTGTAAGCGCCGCCAGGAGGAATATGGAGTATCGTGATTAGCCAACAAACTGCTTGTGTGGGAAAAAAAATAAATAAATTTCACATGGATGTTTTAGCTAGTTCTATAAACACATGGCATAGTTCCAGTCATTTAGCAAAAATGCTCTCTTAATTTCAGCTTTCGCTATTTTGTAACTAAATTCTCCTAGGAGTCATCATACCTCATTACTTCTGACCGACACCCACGCTTATCTTTGCATAGAGTAGATAACAGGCTGAATGAGGAACATCCAGAATACCAGAGGGTCTAGCTCAGTGACCATGTGAGCGCAGCCTCCCAACCAGAACGTAATCACTCACTCCTCCTCTCCACCCCCAGGGGGTCTTAACAAGAAACAGCAGCGGGAACTGACCTCAGAGCTAATGCGTGGAGGAAATTGGAGTTCCTGAAAGGTCGTCCTCCAGCGGTGTTAATCTTGTTGTGTGTGTGTGTGTGTGTGTGTGTGTGTGTGTGTGTGGGCGGGGGCGGGGGGCGGCGCAGGTCAGGTCCTTTGAAGCTCAATAAAGCTCGCCTTGCCACGTATGTGTCACCACTAACACGGCCAGGCAGACAGAAGAATGTCCGCGGAGCGCTCAAAGGACCCGTTTACGCCTCGACACTGCTGCATAATAAAGTGCTGGACTGTCACTGGCAACAATAAAAGTTGTAAAGAAATTTTGCCAAAGAGTAGTTAAGAATTAAGCTTGAAAGAAAAATTCTGTACTGTGTTAAAACTTTCAGAGAAGCTGAAATTTTCTTGATCTAAGTTTGCTTGTTTTTTTGGGGGGGGGGCGAGGGGGGTTCTAGCATAGCACCCTCTGCAGTGAGCCAGCTTCGTGTGTCTTCGCTGAGTAAACAGTAAAGCCCAGCGTGAGTTTGAGGTGCTGCTCCAAGCGTAGCTTGTCACAGTGGTTTCAGGGTCGGCCCGGCAGGAGAGAAACGCAGAGCAAAGCTGTTCATTAGGCCGGAGCTGGAGCTTTACTGAGAAAAGGTTTAGTGCAAACTTTATCCACACTGGCAGAGTTCAAACCGCACTTCTACTAAATACAGTCAAAATATAGATATTCACATAGGGCAGGACAATAAATCAGTAATATATATCGTGATAGAGATGTGATCAATATCAGAAGATAATACGACTGATGGAATATGCAGTAATTTCACTGAACTCAGATCAGAACTGCACAGCATTCTGGGGGATGTAGGCAGAGGAAAGACTCAGCCTCTCATGGCCAGCTAAGCATGGTTGGTGGCATCAATTAACTCACTTGCTCTTTGGTTACCTAGCAATGACTTGTTGAGCAAGCTGCGCAGCAGCAGTTTCAGGTTTTACCGCTTTGTCTCATAACTGCTTCAAAATAATTTAAAGAAAGAAAACAGCGTGGAGTGAACGGAGAAAACGAAAACATGGGTTAAAGAGGAAAGGTCATAATATCAGTTTGGCGGTATTTCAGATATTTAACACGTGCTTCAGCCATATCGCTAGCAGGAGGTGGTTTTTCGGGCGTATCGAAATGACCGTATTCCGCAAAGCTGCAATGGAAACACGTTTTTTTGCATCACACAAGTCTTGTGATCAGAACATGACGGTAGAGCGTGTTTTTTGATGACATCACATCAACAAAAGTATTCATTTTGTGATTTTAATTCCATTTGCTATTTAACGGAAACACCGCAAGTGCGAAATTATGTTATTTCAACATTAGCAGAATATTAAAGTTTTGCACACATTTGTAATGGAGATGCAGCAAGTGACACTTGGACCCTAATAAGTGTGGTCTGACTTTGCAAAAACAACAAATCGCTCCACGCTGAAAATCAGAAAGATCGATACAAAAGACAGAAACTAAGCAGTCAACACATTGTACATCATCGAGTTACTGTCAGACAAAAAGCTTCGGTGCATTCAAACCAAAATCAGTAAATCATTGCTGGAATCAATGATTTACAGCAAAACTATAATTCATTGATTCCAGTACAGGAATAAAAAGACACAAGCATTTTCACCAGAACACAGCAGTAAATACATCGTGACAGAGATCCGAGGAGAGTTGGAACATGACACATGAGAGAGAGAAAAAATCCCTTTGAGCTCTTATGGCAGCACAACGACTCTCCACCAGAGTGAAACATTGCCTTGTCCAGCAGAGCTCACTTTATGTAATCAACGTCTTTGGCACAAAAGGACAAGTTTTGGAGTCTTGGTTTCATTCTGGTCCAGCAGACGGCTCTGAAGATGTGAAAGCCCATGAGGTTTTATGTCTGAGCTTTAAATTGGGCCGGGACCATCATTCTCTTTTTGTTTTTTTAACTGATTTTAGGATCTGCGCTGTACAGAAGACTCATTCTTTAATTGACAAGTGGCTGAAATCCATTTATTTTGGAGTTTCAGGAGAAGACATGGGTTAAGAAAGGATGGTGAATTTCTGGACTCTGGGCTTATGGTGTTTTCATTATGATGCTAAGATGTAAAGTTAAAATACGAGTTGTGTAATATGAATGTAAAACTATAAATGTATGAATTTGCATTTACTAAAATATCTGGTTTATGTAGATGGTCGAATGGTGAAATTTGGATAGCTCATAGTGAGTAAACAATGGTTTAGACTATGCAGGACCAAAACCGACATAATAAGAAATAAAAGCATAAATATATATATTTTAATAAGAAATAAAAGCATAAATATATATTTTCTTTTTCATTTCCCCTAAACATGCGTTTTTGTCAAGAAAAGTAAATATTTTGTTTTGTCTTCTGTTTTTTTTTTGCTTCTCCCTTTTCTGCTGCATCATTGTTTTTTTTTCTTCATGGAAATAGAAAAAAATATGGGGCCCTGTCAATTACAAAATTAATAATAAAATGTTTTTAAATTGTTTTTAGCAGTAAAAATGTAATGTTCCCACTCCCAGACCACAAAAACACGCATCCATATTTATCCTGAACTCCCCCCTGGATCTGCATGAAATGGTTTGTTCCTGCTTGGTGAGTTTGATGGTGTTCAGCAGTAGTCAGTGGAAGAACTGTGGCGGTTACTATGCTGCCAAGAAAAATAATAAAGTCAAGTTAAAAAAAAAAAAAGATAAAAGAAAGCGAGAGAAAAAAAGACAAGAATTTTAATTTGTAACACAGTTTTTCTCCATGAGAGGTGGGTAGACTGGATGAGATTTTCAACCATGCTTTGTCTGTAGCTTAGCATAATTAACTTAGGTACAAACTACTGTTTGCCTCCATTTCACTACCATTTAATGAATTAAGGACTAAAATACCAATATATTCATATGTTTAACTTGTCCCTGTACCTCTTACCACAGTTAATAACAGGTGAGTCAGTCAGCAGCAGCTCTAACCCCTGATACCAGCATTACCTTTAACCCCTGTCCCAGTGAAAACAGTGAGCAACACTGTGTTCAATGACAAGCTAGTTAGCATCATTCCAGGGAATCTATACGGATTTCTCTCTCTTTGCTCTTTTTACTATTACTGGCAATATATTACTGAAACTCAAACAATCTTTATAAAATGAAAATAAAAAACAGCTTCCTGTCTGGACTGGAGGCAGTCGACACAGTTTTACCTTAACTTGCATTTAAATTACAGACATCTATTCCTACATCCCTCCTGACTTTCCCCTCATAAGTGAAATTAAAGCTGCAGTATGTAACAAGCGGTGGGGAAAACATCATCTAACAGTAAACATAGCTGGCTAAAATTAATTAATAAAATATATACACCGATATAGTAAAATTACCTGTATTTAACCAGGAAAGTCCCACTGAGTCCCGGCCAAGAGTCAGCAGAGGTTATACAACAATTACTAACAGCCACCGGAGTCAACTCACCACCAGGTAGTGGTCAGTGGACAGCTCCGCCCCTCTCTTCACCCGAATGTCCAAGGCACATGGCCACAAATCCGACGAAACGATGACAAAGTCGATCATCGAACTGTGGCCTAGGATGTCGTGGGTCCAAGTGCACATATAGACACCCTTATGCCTGAACATGGCGTTAGTTATGAACAATTCATGACAAGCACAGAAGTCCAACAACAGAACACCGCTTGAGTTCAGATCGAAGGGGCAGTTCCTCCCTACCATGTCCCTCCAAGTCTCACCGTCATTGCCCACGTGAGCTTTGAAACCCCCCAGCAGAACAAGGGAGTCCCCAGGAGGGGCACTCTCCAATACCCCCTCCAAGGACTCCTAGAAGGGTGGGTAATCTGAACTGCTGTTTGGCGCAGAAGCACAAACAACAGTCAGAACCTGTACCCCCACCTGTATGTAGAGGGAGGCTACCCTCTCATTCACCAGGTAAACCCCAACGTACAGGCACCGAGATGGGGGCAACAAGTATGCCCACTCCTGCCCAGGACCTCTCACTGTGGGCAACTCCAGATTGGAAGTATGTCCAGCCCCTCTCAAGGAAACTGGTTCCAGAACCAGAGCCATGCGTTGAGGTGAGAGGTATTATAATAATAATTATACTATCCATCCATTATAAAGCGCACTAAATCCTGAGCCTGAGGCTACAGAGGCCTTCATGGGACAAGAAAGCCTCCCAGGTGCTGCTCTAAGGTACTGAGTAATGTAAAGTTTCAACCTCCAGGTGACAAATTCTCTCATACAGCCACTTCACACACCATCCAAATGGATGAGTGTGATCCAAGTAGAAATACTTATTTCCTTGATGTGACCTGTATATTTTAATACCAGATACAGTCTTGATTTAATAAAGTCAGACACACAACTTGGATCTCCATTTTAAATAAGAAGCAAAGAAGTCTTCCAGACATCGGCACTCTCCAAGATGTTTTTTTTTGTTTGTTTGTTTTTTTGTTTTTAAATGGTAAGGTTATACACTTTGAGTCCCATAAAAAATAACTACATATGACCATGCTAAATAAGAATTTAGCATGGTCATATCCGGCTTGAGGAATAAGGATTGCTATGGAACACTCATTAGACTAAATTTACTGTCTTTCTGTGTAGCTACTCCCATCATTTGGCTCATTGTTGATGGCAATGACGTACAAAGAGGTTTATCTCATCTTGACAACTGAACCCACTTCTCCACAAGGTTGACGTGTTTCTGAAGACGTCCAGGAAACTGTCTCTGGCAATAAAGCAAAGGTCAATTATAATATATATTACTAGAAAAAGAGGAAATTCCAGTGTTGTGTGTGCAGAGCTGTTCCCCTACTGGTGAATTGTACTTTACTTAAATGCAGCATCACAGTATAAAACAAAGAGGAGCGCTATAAAACAACACTCCTCATTTTTGATGTACAAATTTTAATTATGGACAGTGGCTTGACTAATTTTTTTTCCCTGTTCATTTATGCCCAGTCTAAGCACAGGACCACATATGTAGCAGCAGGTATTATGGAGTGATGACAGCTTTCAGGTGTAATTAAGGTATGCTGTTGATGTGGTTGAGACAAACCGACCCAACTACTAATAGACATTAGTGTTTAATGCATGTCCGATTTAGAAAATGCATCCATAATATTGTTTTTGTTTCATAAATTGATTCCTGTTCCCCCCAGAAAATCTAAGAATAAGTTTAAGAACTTCAGGACAGTTAAAGACTTGATGAAATCACATTGAATTTTATGTTTGGGATCAGGTTATCAGTGCTAACCATCTGGACCAAGATCTGTAGATCAGGGTTTAGAAATTAATAACTGTGAAAAAAAATGTCCTCACGTGGACAGGTTTCTGCTAAGTGCAAAGTGGAGTAGTTCTAGACCAGTGGTTCTTAACTTTTTTTGAGGTACCGAACCCACCAGTTTCATATGCGCATTCACTGAACTCTTCTGTAGTGATAAATAAAATATGATTTTTCCCCCCCTACATTCAAGACATAGGGGTGACCCAACTTGAGTCCAGTTGGGTCACCCCATGATCTTTAAGTCTTCTTAAAAGGTAGAGTCTCTGAGAACAGTTCTTCAAAATATAGTCAGTGTTTTCAGCAAAGTTGAGCTGACTGTCCAGGAACGACCCAAGGTATTTAAAATTTGCCACAATTTCAACAGGTTGGTCATCGACAGAAACTGGAACCACTTTAAGGTCTTGTTTAGATCATTTAATTAGCTCTACATTCTTAAGAGAATGAAAAATTAATAATAAATAATAAAGACTTTGCGGTATTCTGATTTAGTAATGTAATTATATTAGTTGTGGTACCACCCCCACGCCACTAGAGGCAGTACCAACCCCGAATAGATGCAACTAAGGAGCAGATTTAGAAGTACACCGAAAGCTACAGAATTTGGTAAAAACTGTGAGCTTTGCTGAAGTAATTAAAGACACAAGTTAAAATCCATTCTGAGAGTGAAACTCCTTCAATCAGTGCTGCTCCGCAGCTCTGATTGGCTCAGCAATGTAACGTGATCCTCTGCAGCAAGTGATGGCAAAGCGGGGCGTCATCACGACTTTACACAAGTGTGTCTTTACCTCCGCGGCAGAGGCTCCGCCGAACCCCTGAGACCGACTCATCGAACCCCTTGGGTTCGTCCAGGTTAAGAACCACTGCTCTAGAGGCTGACGGAGGTGGACCAGCTCCCAAATTCAACTAATGTTTGAACAATAGTCAGTCTTTTTTTTTTTTTTTTTTAACTATTTGGTGGTTTTAACAAGTTAATTCAGTTACAAAAAATATTTTAACAGTTTTGCTTATACCCATTTTCAGAGCACAATATATGGTTCCTTTTAAGAACTGCAATGATACGAATCCCAGATTTCGTGTCATTGTGAAATGATACGAAATGAGGCAGCATTTTATAAAATTATTTTTTTTTAGCTTTTCTTTTTCATGTCATGTTTTAATGTTATTCCCTCGTCAAAAGCATACATAGAGTGTTATCTTTGATTCTTTCATGCATGCTTGAGAAATCATTTAATCTCCCATGGCAACCATTCAGCTGTGCAAAACACCTGGGTGGACCAAGCTTCAAGATGAAGCTCCTCCTTGGAGTTGCATTCCCAAGCTACCAAATTTCTTCCTCACAGAGAATGCCTCCCCAGCGACTCATCCGCTCAGCTCCTTCAGACTAGCCAGCAGCAATTAGCAAACACTTGTTGGAACTGCACATCAGCTGAACTCATTATAGGAGCTACTTCTCATTGAAAAGCTGGTAAAACCGTAGATAACGTGCTAATAGAGGAGCCATGTTGTCCTGAAGGCAGAGTTTCAGAAAGAGCAGGAGTTTTTAAAGACAGAAGATCAATTTCAATGCACTGAATTACAAAGTAAAATTCCTTTTAAGTCATATATGATATATATAGCATTTTTATAACAACTGAAGGTAAAATAGTTACTTGATTGTGCTATAAAATGGCACTACGTGCCAAAAAAACACAATATTGCTCCTTTAAAGACAACAAGCTGGTCCTTATTTCCTTTTCAGAAATACCACAAAGTATTCAATTTTATCTTGTTGGGTAATTACATACTGTCAGCTGTACCAAAGGTAGCCTGTACTAATTGCCCATTAACCTGCGCACACAATCATGAGATTCTACAACATAGCATAACAAGTGGGGACATCAGCACTAATGAACATTTGGCTTGCACTGCCGTCCTGGCATCTGAAGCAGCAACCTCATCCTATCATTAGAGGTTATGGTGAGTTTCCACATGCTGGCTTGTCTGCAGGTCCTCCACCAGGAACTTTAAAGAGTCTAATCTTTACTGGAACAGAGCACACACCAACTTTAAATCTTGGCATATTAACTTGTTGCGCAGCATTGTCTTTAAATGTCCATGTCATCAGACTGGTCATCAAACATATAATCTTGTAAGTATTTAACCACAGTATAAAGTTTAACAGCTGTACCAGACAGAGAGAAGTCAGGAAGTACTAAGTTCCAGTCTTCCACTATTTCTGGCAATCAAAATGTTTCTCCTTTTTTTTTTTGCATCATAAAGAAAGTCAAACTCTAAACTATATTGAAAGCAGACCCTCAATAGCTGTTAAAGGTCCCCACTATATGGACAGAGGATCATTAAATTAGCTGAGAAGAATAGAGGAATACTTTACTGCTTTAGTTGCCCACAACGAAATTATTTCTGCCTGCTTGCTCACAAAATGCAGCATGTTACCTAGATAAAATCAACAATTAAATCAACGGTTTAAATGGGCAGTATTATGTGTTTTCCAACCTCCTAGTGCCATTTTGTAGAACAATCAAGTAACTATGTTACCTTCAGTTGTTATAAAAATCCTGTACATATCAAATGCGAATTAAAAGAAATCACAGTGTCGCTCCGATATTAACCCTTTAAGAATATTTTTTACCAGCGTTTCACTGATAAGTAGCTTGTATAGTGAGCTCAGCGGATGTGCAGTTCTAGGTGTTTGCTAATTGCTCCTGGCTAGTCTGAAGGAGCTGAATGGAGGAGTCGAGGAGGAGCTTTATCTCAATGGCTGCACTTGGTCCCCCTGCAGGCGTTTCACACAGCTGAATGGTTGCCACGGGAGATTAAAATATTTCTCAAATACGCATGAAAGAATCCAGGCAACAATCCACATATGTTTTTTGACGAGGGAATAACTTTATACCATCATGTAAAGCTCAAAGAAGTCGACTCCTCCCCCAATTCCTACAACAAACTTACAACTACATATAAACGCAATAATGTTTTCAATCCAGAAATGTTGATGTTTTGGTAAAGTCCAGTAAAGTCCTGATCTGAGAATCTATGGCAAGAATAATAAAAAACAAATAAAAAAACTGTTTCCAGACATTCCCCATCTAATCTGATGTTTCGGTCATTAGCTGCGGTACAGACGTAACTTAGAAGATCTTCAGGCGTAACGCAACAAAACCCACTTTTGAGATTTTGAATTAATTAGCAGACTGAGCAGGTCTACAGAAATGTGTAGACCGTTCGTTAAAATGAATGTTCAAGTGAAGTAGGCAGGGTTAAAACTCTAGGACAAGAAGGGGAACCTCAAGGACAAACCGAAGTTCTGCAGAGGGACAGCAGATGGACTGGTGAAACGTTATTTTCTCTGGAGAATATTTATTTCATTTTGAGAAACGGTGAGAAAGAAATCACTGGTCTTGCGTTTCTCCAGCAGTGACGCATTCTAATACAATTTATGAGCGGTTGTCTCTCATGGAGGGGAGTGAGCTTTCTAACAATTCTGCCCATGAACAACACTGCCACGAATAAATAAAGCGGGATCAAACCGTCCTACGGAGCAACTCCTGCCAGTAGAACAGGCACCGTTTGGTGATGACTTGTGGAGATCCCAGTAAATCATGAGGGAGCGGCATGATTTTCAAAAGAAAATTAATAAATTTTAGACCTGTGGGCAGAAAACTTTCCAGATTTTAACCTCACCAAGTGCCTGTGGTTAGTTCTTAAGAAGCTAACATGTAGCATCTCAGAGTGTACTGCTGAAGTTAAGGGAAACGTTCAGAGCAGTGGAGTCCTCTGACTTGATAAAAACAAGGTTTTAAACAAAAGTAATATTTGTTGTTTGCGTATGTATCTTCTTACTCTGTTTGTACATTGCCAGGTCATAAAAGTTAAATAATACCTGAAATTATATGTTTATCAGGAAATCATTTTTTCCAGTTTCTGCAACTTCAGAACCTTCTGATTGATCACATAAATATTAATATTTTATCAAATTATGTCAGCAAACTACATGTTTTTTTTAATGATTATCATGATTTTGTTTATAATCAAATCTACTGATATTTTGCTGTCCAGCACATACATCAAAAGAACACTTGGGTCTTGGTTTTAGAATGCATGAATCAAATAGGTTTTATATAATACGGTGAGGGTCTTAGCAGCAGCTTGAGCCAGGTGCTTTGTGGAAATATGGTGGGTTTAGTTAAAGTAAAAGTTGAATTTTTATCACTCTAAAACTAAAAATTAGAAACTGATTATTTTTATTCAGCCCTAAAACAAATACATTTTACATTGCAGTTATATAGTAAGCTTAATGTTTTCCAAAGGGCTTTAGAGAAATTTACTTACTAGAAGTGAGGGCAAAATGGCTCTTTGCTTTAAAATGATTGCTAACCACTGGTATAAGGAAAGAGTTATATTTATTTATTGATTCATGATTCGTGGTATACCACACAAGTCAGACACCATGATATGAGACAAATCCACCATTCTCTCTGCAACCTATAAAAAAATTATAATCTTTCCTTAAAAAACAATGTAGTGCCATTGTGAAGCACCTGAGACACAAGGTAAGATATACATTAACACTGTACGATTTAACAACAATTAAAATTGGTGGGGAAAAAAACAGAAAAAACTTTCTTTACTCAAAAACTCATGAAAGTTGTCATATTTCTTGACTGAGTTTCATTTTGCAGTTGTAACAGCTTGTCCATGTCAGCGTTACACAACTTCTGAATGAACTTCAGAGAGCAGCATTGTTTAAAGAGAGATCCCCGACTTCAATGTGGGAACCAAAACACAGCTTGGACTAGACTAAACAGTTTAAATCACTAGTAAAACATCACATGTCCTGCTGCAACACAACTTAAACTAATTTTATGTGTGTATTTTATTATTTTATGAAAGAACGGCAAAACTGAGAGTATCATAGCGGCTGCTTTGATATTTAAAGTAACTTGTGTTAAATTTAACAGAAATGTGTAAAGCAAAACCACCACCAGAGATAATATAATAATATAGATAATAATAGAGATAATATCTGCAATAGTTTACAAGTAATCTACAAGAAAATCCAAAGTAATTTAGAATAGAATAGAATAGAATTTATTGATCCCCAAGGGGAAATTGCTTATTTGTTGAAAGCTACTCCATCTTATGTAATAAATACAAAGTTTGTAAAAATATATATATATAACTAAGAGAGATAAGTTCAAAATGACCAGATATAAACAATCTAGTCAATAACAAGCAATCACATGCAATATATTAATCAACAAGTAAATGAGCGCAGAAATTTTTTTTATCAATTAGCACAGACTTGGGCATTTTCCCCATTTCTGCATTTCTGCTCACAGGTTCTCACACAAAGTCATATTAATGTTGGGGCTTGTAATAATTTAACCAAACTGTTATTTTTACACAGTTGAAGTAACATTAGATACATAACCTCAACTATTTTCATAAACAGCAGTCAGGTGCCAGTTTGTATTTTCTCTAATCAACACAAGATTAAAATTATGTGCAGCACAAACCAAATATTAATGACTTCCACTGCATAAAACAAAACATTACCCTTTTATTCTCCTGATCTGTCATTGACAGATCAACTAACTCCCTACTCTGAGTTGTTAACTCTTAACCAGCTCTACTTTCTCTGGCTACAAGTGGCAAAGACAAGGATCAAAAACTCTGCTCATGTTTGGCTAAATACATTTAAAAATAAACTCCAGGAGTTTGCTGAGCCTCACAGTTAGCTGTTGAGCTTTTAACAAAGATAAATAAGCCCTATTACATCTTAACAGTGAGAAATGATGGTATTCCTAAGGAGCAGCTTGCTATAATGTGGGATATCCCACGGACGAATAGGTTTGACCAATAAATCCTTCAGCCTTGAAAGTAGAAGCAAGCGCGCCCCCTCGCGGTTAGGGTTTGCCATTACTGTATAACAAATCGGTGCTGCTGGGGTCTTTAAGCACATAAACAATCTGTACACATTTCTGTCTGACTCAAATGTTAAGTGCAATCCACAATATATTATAATAAAATTAATTATAAAAACTATCGACATTCTACATGCATGTGAAATTCATGACAGTTTCATTTTCTTGGACAAAATTGATTGAAAAGGTTTGGACTACCTCTTTTTTTGTCTTGCGCATTAAGGTTGGTGGCTTCGTCCTGGATGGAACATTTCCAGGTAAAAGAAAACCAAGTGCAGACAAGGCAGCAGCTTTTTGGCTGTGGGGGCTCAGGTGAGTCCGGAACTTTGCTCTGACACCTGTCCTCTTTCAGCAAAACCATTCATTTCTTACTGTACTTCACTGTCCGAGTAGCGACAACAAACCCATCAAGGAAAAGCCCAGAGGATATTAAAATAGACGGCCTCGTTTCGCACGCGCTCATTGGCACGATGAGGATGTCGAAATATAAAAACACAGAGAAACTAGGTTTTAGCTAGCAAAACTGGCTAAAATCTGAATATTTCCAGTTTCCTGTATCTGTTTTCATGGTTCTGTCAAGATATACAAACTAGTTCTTTTTTTTTTAATAGTTACAGACTAAACTTAGACTGCCTAAAATGTAAAATAAAATAAATAACTGTGTTCAGCAGTCGCCGGGTGGTGCTAGAAAACATGTGCTAAATGACCAAAACTACTTTTAATGCTAACAATAAGTCAGTAAATAGCGAGTTGTCTGGTATCACATGAAAAGCGGTTTTAATTATCGCTACCAGGTGCTTAATTAGCCTGGTGGTGTTACACTTTTCTTTTTGAACACCAGATGGCGCCTATTGAACTTTCTGTATTTATTTTCTTAGCCGTGAAATGATGCTAACTCAACGCCGGATGGTGTTAACTCAGCTCTCTAAAACTGGGCAGGAACAAGATAGTATAATTTTATTCTCACCGGCCTGGCTTGGGAGTTCTTGCAACCCGTTCTTATCTCATATTCCGGACAGGAACTGTTCAACAAACGCTGTGTGGTCAGAAATTGAAAGTGAACATAGCTACCTGACTGACTAATACTGCAGTAGGAGAGACCAATGAGGACTTCCCTGAAGTTTGAAATGTCCTGGCCAGAGAAAAACATGTACTTGCCACCTCAAGCAAAAAATAAATGTGTATGCATGAAGCCAAAAATTAGACCTCAAAGGTCTTTGAGATTAGACCTCAAAGTTTTTGAGGTCTAATCTTTGCTTCAGTTTTTTTTTTACTTTTATGTAAATAAAAAAGCTGGTGTCATGACAAAAGCAATGTATCCCATCCTTGCACAGTTGGACACTGTGATTTCTTCACCCTTCTTTCATTTATACATCCATACAACATCGCAAGGTAGAAAACAATGTGATAGCAGCCTTTGTGTAAAATTTAATTCCAACTCAACAAAATTGTTTTTACATTTGTTTGGAAGCTGACACTGTTATATGTCTAATTCACAGTCAAGACTATGACCAGTGTAATGTTCTGCACCCATTCAAAGAAGTCATTTTTCGCATTCAACACCCAAGCATCCAAGATAAAAAAAAAAATGACAGACTCAGTTAGAGGTCACTCACTTCATGCTTGGTTGATAATTTATCAACCAGGTTCAAAGTTCATGGCCGCGTCCTGTTATCTGTTATGTAGGAAAGCTCAGTCAGTAAAAGCTCAGTTGGGTACACATTTCTGCACTGATGAATCTTTCTGCAGAGAGCCACAACATTCCTCTTAGCGATGGCAACCAAATCCCACTTCTGGGATTGGGAACCTACGGAGACCCTCGAAAGGTAAGCAGAAAGATAAAACCCTTCTGCTACTTTGAAACGGTGTTTATTAGAAAAAGCATGCATGTTTGGATAATCTGTAATTGTAACTTGAAACACGTTTGCATTTCATAGACACCGAAAGGCACGACAGTTGAGTGTGTGAAGCTGGCCATAGATGTCGGATACAGGCACTTTGATGGGGCTCTAGTGTATTTCAATGAGCATGAGGTGGGCCAAGCAATCAATGAGAAGATCGCTGATGGCACTGTTAGAAGGGAGGACATATTTTACTGTGGCAAGGTAATGCCTAGATTTGTATGCTGTTGTCAACTCTAAGTTTTCTGAAGAATATTTTTCACCATGTACTAAGTTACTTAATTTTATGATTCACGTCTATTCTAAGTTTCTGTTATTGTACAAGCATTGTGTTGCCATCTCCAGCTCTGGAATACCTTCCATCCTCCTGAGCTGGTGAGACCTGCTTTGGAAAGGACACTAGAAACACTAAAAATGGACTATGTGGATCTCTACATTGTGGAGCTTCCCTTGGCCTTCAAGGTGACAAAAGATTACACATTACGCTCTCTTATCTTAGCAGGATGATAACATATGTTCAAGGCTACGTCCTTGTTGAGATGTACAGTGGTCAGATTGTGCCAGCATAGAGTGGATAAGGTTTAGTATCAACTATTTATGCAAAAATAATTGATAAACCGTGCTTTGCATTTCAGCCTGGCAATGAATTTTATCCTAGAGACGAGAATGGGAAATATATCTACCACCACACTGATCTCTGTGCAACATGGGAAGTGAGTTATCTTTGTTTTACTGCAATCATGGCACTGCAATCAAAAAACAAATGTGCGTCTTAATAACTACAAACATTGGTGTAATTAGGTCTTACAAATGTATTCAGGTCAGTGAGACACATTTGATACAACTAGAACTTGGAACTAACAATCATGCATGTTAAGAAAGATTTATCGATTAACTTCAGAGGTTAATCCAAGTCATTTGTACCGATAGGTGAAATTTGTCTTAAATATTGTGAGAACTCTACATTTTCTTTCAAAGTGTCACCAATACTGAACTTTAGCTAGACTTGGCATGGGCTGGTTTGAACTGAAAACATTAGTTTCACGGTACTGCTGGTATTTACACAAGTTTCGATAAAAACAGCATGTCACATGATCAAATTCTTATCTTTAAGGTTTATTTGCTACATTGAAGCTACAAAGAGAAACAAAAATACAGCACAGACATCCTCTAACGTAGAAAGTCAATTACAAGTAAAAGTTTCAACTTATTGTCTGAGTATAATACCCCTCACAAAAAGACTTGAGTTTCTTAATTAGTCAGGCTATTTTGTCATGTAGACATGGTGCATTTAGCTTACACTTAGGGGTTTTTTCTGTTGAATTACCTTCAATAGGACAAAATTGGGATTCCTTTAGTCACTTCTTGTTATTGAGGGGAAACTGAAGGAGCCTTTCTTCAGCCAGTTGACAGACGGTGTGCACTGCACTTTTCTCCACAATCTCATCTGAAGGATTTTAAAAATAAGACCTTAAAAGGTTTACCTGGCTCGTGTAGTCAGTAACTCCCAGATTTTGGGAGATCAACTAAGCCTTCGACAGTGATTGGTATTAGTGTGTGGAAAATTGAGAGTTTCATTTTCTCGGCAGGCTTTGGAAGCTTGCAAAGACGCCGGGCTGGTGAAGTCTCTGGGAGTTTCCAACTTCAACCGCAGACAGCTGGAGCTGCTGCTGAAAAAACCTGGCCTCAAACACAAACCTGTCTCCAACCAGGTCAGCGAGTCTCCTCCACGCTGACGTCTCACAGAGTTTAGAGGCTGTGTTTGGTATCCTCCACCAACCCGTTAGCACATTTTCCAGGGGCGTCACTGAATGTAGAAAAAGTGATAAAATTGCACAAATGTTATAGCTAAAATAAATTAGCTAGAAATAGTAATCCAGCTGTAAAAACTGAGAGTTTGACAAAAAAAAAAAAGAGCTAATTTGCTTGGTTTGGATTCAGATGTGTTTCTTTTCTCATACCTCTCAGATTGAATGCCATCCATATTTCACCCAACCGAAGCTCCTGGAGTTCTGCCGTCAAAATGACATTGTTGTCGTTGGCTACTGTCCTCTTGGTTCCTCCAGGGATGCTTCTTGGTACGATGTGTGCACATTTTAAAGCTTAAATTTGTAACTTATTTTGACAAAGATAACTGAGCCACTGGCTTTCTTTGTTGCCGTGTCTCATCAAGGGTAAATCTGACATGTCCTCCTCTGCTGGAGGATGAGCTGCTGGTGTCTATTGGGAAAAAGTACAACAAGAGCAGCGCTCAGGTGGCGCTGCGCTTCAACGTTCAGAGAGGAGTGGTGGTGATTCCAAAGAGCTTCAGCCCTGAGCGTATCAAGCACAACTTTCAGGTGAAGAAGAAATATTTGCCTTTGAATTATAAAGAGTGTGTCATAGAGGAGATGTTCACATGTAATATTTTCCTTTTCCAAGAGTAAAATTTCTTATGCCACTGTTGGATATGTAGCGTTTAAGCTGCTTAAGACGCTGCATTATTGTAGCTTATGAAATCAAATCATTATCCTTAAGCTTAATTTGCAAGAAAGTTTAGCAATAGAGAACAAGATAAAGAGAGATGCAAAATAGTGAGTGATAAATCGCTCTCTTTAAGAAGAGAATATGCAAATCTCCACTGGGACTCCGGTCCGTGGTTTATACTGTGCCGTGTTGTTGACACTGGCTATTTTTTACTAAGAAATATTAAAGACAAGACATTTTTAGTGCGAGTCAAGTTATCATAGCAGTCAACAGACTTGTAACTCAGTCCTTTACTCAGTTGTCTACCCTTATTAACTCACAAGACAACTGATAACACGAGACAACTGTTCCTGAAACTAGAGCCTCAAAGCTCGAGTCCAAGCAGCGAGTTTTTAGATCAAGAGTCTAAGTCAAGTCTGAAGTGTTATGTAAGATATACATGCAACTCAAATTCAAGTCACTTAGTTCTTGAAAGTTCTTAGGCATATTCAATCTGTTTTTGTTATTATTGTTATTACTATTTGCAGATATTTGATTTTTCCCTCACGGAGGAAGAGATGAAGGCCATTGAAGCATTGAACAAGAACATCCGCTTCGTTGAGCTGCTCATGTATGTATGCTTTGTTAAAGAAAACAGTCAACATTGTTATTGTTTTTATAACCATAAATATATGGACGTTAACTCTTCTGCAGGTGGAGCGATCATCCAGAGTACCCCTTCCATGAAGAATACTGAGCTTTTTCAGTCTTCCTTTGCTGTGTATTTTTGTCAAATGGAAAAATTCTTATTAATAAAACGCTAAACACAGAGGAACGCCTTGACTCTTGACTCTTATTATTATTTTGAATTCACCAGAATGTTCTGTTGCATTTTCATCCTGACCAGTAGAGGGCTCTGTCTCTCAGTGGATAATAGTGACTGATTTCATTTGCTCTTCTTTTCAGTCATTTTTTACAAGCTTGTAAAAAACAAGGTTGTTATTTTCAAGCTTGTTGAAAGTAGCCCATGGATTTAGGTGACACTATCTCCATGGTCCGACTGCACTCAGTGCTGATAAGGAGTTCCTGAAAGGAGAACAAAGGGTGTATTGATGATTTTGATCATGTCAAAATGCAATGCTTTTGCACTGCTTTCTCAGTTGTCGACTTTATGTAGGTTTTTTTTATGACTTTTTATTTTTGTTTTTGTGATGTAAAGCACTTTTTGCTTGATTGACAGAAAGGCTTGGCTCCTGCAGCTTTAGTTGGCATGATCTGTAGATACATTATCATACGCAAGTGTTACAACAGCAAAGGCATCATCATGCAAGGCTCCCTTATCTGTGTTTTAATGTCAGATTGTATCAGGGATGCATGACCTCAATTCAGTTGAACTCTGTTTTCCCTAGAGTGCATTTTGCTGCACAGTAAGCAGCTACACACATTAATAAAAAAAGAAGGAAAATAATGCAACAGCATCATAAACAACCATCTTTATGCTTAGATTAAGGGGGCGGGGCCAAAGAAGTCCTCACATGCTGGAATTTACTGCTCAATTCCAGCATGTGAATTTCTTTTGTTTGCAAACAAACAAAAGAAATCACTTTTGGCAAAAAATGACTTGGGCCATAATTTGAAGAAAGTGACAATATGCTCGTGTGGATTTTATTTTTCTACCAATGACTCTACATGGGGGCTAAAGCTCAATTTAACAAGAACTAATACCAGATATTTATACTGTAGCACCAACTCGACTGTTCAATCTCTCTACTGGAGTGATCGAGGAGGAGCCCTTTTCTAAAATCAAGACACACTTCTTCATGTAATTGCAATATTAAAAACATTTTAAGAAGTCATTAGCTACCAGGTCGCGTTGGGAAAGTGACGCGATGACAGAATCATCTTCAAAACTAACAGTGTCATTTATAAAGAACAAATATAAGAGGGGCGAGGACCCAAATTTGGGATTAAAAGGTTTAATCTGCCGTTTCCTCAGGTCACAGAATTAAAATGACCTCAAGGTTTTAACTTCATTTATTCACAGAAAGACTTTTAAAGGCACTCAGAAGAACAGCTAACATGCTGATTTGTATTTATACTAGTTTTATATGTGCAGTGTTATTATCTGTAGAATTGCTTGTCATGTTGTATTGAGTATTCATTGTTTTAAAAACAACTTTTGTTTTGAAAGGAGCCGCTTGTATTCCGTTAGCTCCTGCTATCTCTATGGGTGCACAGTCCAAGCCTGCTCAGTGCTGATAAACAGTCCCTGCACTTTATCCAGAGAGATGTCAGCGCACCCTAAAAACAGTAAGACCAACGCACAACGCAGGGATTTTACCATCACACGTTCAGCTAACTTTTTTTATTCTCCTTTGCTGAAGTTAAAGTAATGTGCTTAGTTTGTGGAGTACAGGTTGCTGTTTGTAAAATTGTAAGAAATTGCACCGTCAGTGAGTTTTATCAGGCTCTTATCGACACAGAGACAAATGCAGCTCTTCCTGCGGGTTGTGCATTCAGTCAGACTATGGAGGAAAATATTTGTAGTAAACTGGTTTAAAATGGGGGAGAACTTGATTGTTACCAGAAGGTAGCAATATTGGTTTTGTTGTTTGAGCTTATTTGTTTTAATAGTTTTTTTTTGGGGTGGGGGGATTTTTGAGATCCTGCTCCTATTTAGCATTAGAAATCTGTCTTTTGTTCAAGATGCAGTGTACTGTTACTGCATCTGCGTGATGAGGATTGCATTTTATGTAAGAAACTTACTAATCTTCTCCACAGAAAACGGTTGACTGTTGCTGTTTTGCTGCTGCTCTCTCTTGTTCCCAGGTAAATGATAGTTATTAGGAGGATTTTATTGCTACATAGATTCAAAAGGTGTTGCTACATGCTCTAAAGGTGTGGATAAACGTCAAACGAAATATTATTTAGGCAATTATTTGGCAGAGACAAAAAATGTTGTTTACTGCCAAAATGCTCAGACCTGCTGTGCTGACTTGTACGTCCACTTATCAGCTTTAGGGTCATTGTGTTTCATGATGCCAGCATGTATATGCACGTTATAAAGTGAGCTGTAAACAATTCTGATCACTTCATTTTTTTAGGAACATTTTGAAACTATAAGCTCCAATAATAAGGCCCAGACTAAGTTAGAGTAAGTAAATTTCTAATAATAAAATAAAATAAAATAAAAATCTGAGCTTTGTTTTATTTTATTTTGAGTAAATGTGAGTTGAGTAGTGAACTTACCTTTGCTAGTTGGTGCAGTAATAGCTTCACAGATCTGTGATTGACTTTAATATAAATATGTATGACATGTTCATTTCAGTTTTCCTTTTTCTTGGTTTGATGAATAGACATGTACAGTTTCCCTACGCTAATTAATTTAGTTTTTCAGTTGTTTTATTCGAGTCCTTCTGGCATGTATACTCTGGTTGAGCAGGACCCAACATGTAAGAGACACGAGAATACCTAAAACAGCAAAACCTAAAAGTGAACTGAAGCAATAAAATACTAAACAACTGTTCCACGGATAATGTGAAGTTTTCATAGAAGGTTGAAGGTTCACAGTGAAATATCTCTGTTATCCACACAGGACTGAAATAAACACGTGTCTACCCCAGATTTGTTCAAATTTACTTTATCAATTTGAAACCACACACTCCATCTTTCAGCTTTTAACAAACTTGTGACATAAATACACCATAAGATGTTAGTTTGGTTTCCTAGAACACACGTGGCTTTTGATTGTAATTGTCACAATGATTCCAAAAGTTTAATGTTAGAGTGCTTTATTGTCCACTCTAAAACCGTTTCTTTATGGGTGAAGCTAAAAGATTTTGAAGTTGTTTCATTGTTCCAGTCCCGTTGTGGAAATACTCCACTACCACCAGGCACAGATCCTTAAGATGATGCTGCCAGATGGTACAGCCTTCATCAGCATCTTTCTCAAAACAATTCTTAGAAGAACCTATAAAGACCAATCGCCTCTGATCTGCCTCTGGCCGTTTATGAATCACGAGTTGGCGGTATCCCAGACAGTGCAGGACGACCAAAGGCGTTGAGAAGCATTGGCATCAACTCCACTCATAAACTTTGCATCATAAGTCTTCTCATTCTTAAAAAAAACAATATTGGCCATACAAGCTCAGTGTAACAGTCATGTTGTTGGCCAAGCAAATGTTTCAGATTTATATGATAAAGCTCACCTTCTTACCTTTCTTGTTGAAAATTATTGCAAAGTCATGTTTGTTTGTAATTTCTATGCATGGCTGGTTGAACAAACCACACTGTATCTCAGTCTTTCTCTTCTGAGGAAAAAACTTCTAGCCCTTTGCCTTGTTTAAGCTTTGTAAATTTTAGCCAATGACCTAAAACTTGCTTTACTGTGGATTAATCTAACCCGCCCGCGGTCATACTGCAGCTTTAACACCCATGATAAGTGTAAACTTTACAACCACCTGCATAGATCTTCATCCTTCTGTCAGTTAAAGAAAAATAAATCCCCACAAGAGACAAAGAAAGGGGAAGTAGCAGTCATCGGTCTCAAAGAACTGTTGATTTCCATCTTAATCTCAGAGTTAAAAGAATAATTGTGTAGTTAAGAGTAACTGATTCATGCTTTGCTGAAACTTGTCGACTGTGGAAAACTACTGGAAAGGTGCACAACTCTGGCCAAAAGTCAAGTGCACGCTTGCAGGTGCTTCTAAATTAAAGGTGCAATTCTCAATGTTTACAATCTTGTTACATTTATTTTTGTTTTCTTTTTACATTTGCTGATTTCACTTGATACTGGTAACTAACCAAATCGTAAAGTTTGAAGTTTGAACCAAATCTGACGTCCACATGAAAAGAAATTTTGCACTTGTGTAAAGCTGAGGGACTCGGTTGAGTTTAAGTAAGAAGCGACACAGACAATGGAGTCGGAGCTTTGGCCTGTGGCAGAAGAACAGTTAGAGATCGGTGGAAAGTTGCAAGAGGAAACAGGAGACGCAGTTTATACAGTGGCTGTCCTCTTTCCTCTGTCCTTTACAGTATCAAAAATCATGTTTGTCTGCCAACAGAAGTCATACCAGTCAAGTTTTTTTAAAAAAGATAACACCTTTGTGAACTGGTTTTTCCTGTTCTGCACTCCGAGGGTGATCATCCACATTATTTGCATTTTCTAATCTCACCGTGTTTCCACGCTCCATCTGTTTGCCGTGGAGTCGAACGCGTCCGGCGCTTTCAATCCCTGGAAATTTCCTACGGCCTCGGTCGCTTCACGAGCAGACAGTCATGTTGGCACGGTTGTTGCTCAATACTCTGGGATGCAGCTGAACGGATTAATCGTGCCCTCATAACAAAACAAAGACACCGTGCCAAAGTTTTATATAAACACAGCTCACTGTGTTCTTGGAAATTTTTTCCTGGCATGTGTGTGAATTGCGTATCGGCCGTGCAGGTTGAGCCGACTGCGCTTCGTGCTGAAACCTGCAGAGAGAGATTTTACAATTTGGTCAGCAGCGTGCCGATGTGTTGGGAGCAGGCAGACGTAGGCCGCTCCTCGGGCACGAGTGGATAAAATGAAAACAAATAATAGGGAATGAAGAGAGAGAAAAAATGAAAAATCTGCAACTATGTATAGTGCTGCTGAGGTGGAGGTAAACAACCCGATGCAGGCGTGACGGTTTGAAAATTAGAACCGTGTGTGAAGGGGAGAGGAAGGAGGGGAAAAACACATGATCTGATGAGGGAAATACAAGCAAACACAACTTTGGAGAAAGAAACTAAAAGTCAGAGCATCTTCAGCTTAACACATGATGTTGAACTGCAGCATCAAAGAAAGCAGGATGAGACCTAATGACGAGAAAAACAACAAATCAAAAAGTTACAATCCACGAGGAAAGAATGTATGCTCCTGCTGAAATGTGGAATCTGTTTATATTAGCCACATAAACTGTGATAGTGCATAGTGTAGTTGGTAGTGTTTCAACTTCTTGTCTTTAGCGGATAAAAATCTGAAAAGTGTGGCATGCATTTATTTTCACTCCCCTTTTTACTTTTTTGGTTAGTTCCTCAAAAAAACACCTCGTTTTGTTGCATGTCTACCAGCTCCATGTGAGGCGACTTTGACCATTTGTTCAACAACTGGATTTATCTCTGAACGTCGACCAGGACATTCTAACAGATGTGCTCTAAACCATTCAAATGTATGCTTAGGTCAGTCCTGCTGAAATGTGAGGCTCCATTTACTTTCAAGTGTTTTGGAGAAAAACACTTGGGGGGAGGGGGAAGCTAAGTATTGATCTCATCTGTTTGAAATTTCTCCACAACTTTCTCCCTGACCTGTCACTGAGAGCAAATTACAAGCAGGTCCATTAGGTTGCTGCAGAAAGCAACTTGTTGTCTTGTTTGTTTTTTAGGGGTGTCAAAGAAAACTGGGCCAAATTTAAATGCACACCACACTTTTCAGATTTTTATTCCTAAAATAAATGTGTTTTCAACTCACACCAAAGCGTTTTTAGAAATGAAAAGCAGGAGTGTATCTCCTTCCCTGCTCTGCTTCCCAATCTCCAATAAATAAATACTAATAAAAATAAATAAAATTAAAAAAAAAAAAACCCTGGATTGTGACCATAAAACAAACGCTTCAGTCGAACCAGTCCACTCTCTGGACTCCTGTGGTGGGAAAATGCTGTGAATGGGCAGCTGGGCCTGTGAGGAGCAAATCTGGCTGCGGAGAATAAAGACGGCTTTCCGGGGGCCGAATTAAGGATGTTTGGAAGCAGCAGCAGCTTCACGAAGATGGAGCGACATTTTAATTACCATCCGCAAGACGCAGACGTCTGAAACATTGGCATAACTCTTTGCTCAAAATTACTCTGCCTTTTTGTACTTTAAAACAAACAGCTACAACAACAAAAATAGTTGTCAGGTGAGCTTCAGCTAATAAATAATTTGCATCAGCGAAACACATTTGCATACATATGACACAATCAGACAAACTCTTCTTATCCAGCGTGACTTTTTTCTTCTTCTTCTTCTTCTTCTTCTTCTTCTTTCTTGTCCCTTGCAGTTTATGCAGAACCCCTGGGAGAGAACGAGCCTGTCAAAAGGTTACGCAATCAGCCCACCACACTGAGGCAGCACAGACCTCCAGTGTGCTGTAGGGCATGAGTGTGTGTGCGTGTGTGTATGTTTGAGTGCGTGTGTGTGTGTGTGTGTGTTTGAGTGTGAATGGATAAAGGGGGCGTTTCTTCAGCGAGAGGCAAAGCAGAGGGAAAATCTCAATGTAGGCTGCGCCAGAGTTTTGAGTTTCTTCTATCTCCGCCCCTCAATGCATGTTATATAGTGAAACCAGAAACAGTGGCCGGCCCGCATACGACAGCCCCGCTCTCTTCCTTGAAGGCTGCCGTCTGTCAACATTATGAAAGGTGGGTGCCACATAATTATTTACCGATCATGTTTTAGCTTAATAATCATCCGTCTCGTTGCTAGCTGGCTTTGACAAGCAAAACATATATACATCTATAGTTATCTTCAAACTATTTTTTGTGTGGGTTTCCAAGCAGCGGAACTCCACACGAATGCTTGGAGGAGAGGGAAAAAAAAGTGTTTGCCTAACATTCATCCAAAAGCTGAAGAACTGTCAGCTAAAGCTTGAGGTTGCAGCTCAACCTGTTAAGCAGTTGTTACCCTGCTATTTTTTTTATTTTTCGTGTTGACTTGATTAATAAATTTAGTAAAAGGCAGCCAGATGGGAGCTAATAGATTGAGGCTAATAGCACAATAAATAGCAAGTTTCATTGATATGTCACAAGTTAGAGTTTGAAGTTTAGGTCCCATCAAAAATACCAATAAATTCTTGAGCTTATTGGTATTTTTTTGTTCTGTGAGCTCAATTTCTTTGAACAAAAATCGACTGATTAGACCAGTGAACAATGCCTGTGGGTTATGACAACTTGACATTAACCAGGAAATCATTACTGATATAAATTTGTTATAAAAGTATTACTGATTGCACTTTAAAAATTAGGTAACTTTATGTTATTAAAAGTAAAGTTTAAACAGTAATGATTTCTTGGTTAATGTCAAGTTGTCATAACAAATACATTTTGAATAATGTCAACTTTGTATTAAAAGTGTCATAATTTACCGAATGACGCTTTATGACAACAGTCATAAATATTCATGAAGACTTATTCATGCTCATGACAGGTGTTATGTCATGTTTATGAAAGTGTCATGACAGTCTTATTCAACCCCCTTCAAATAAAGTGTTACCCAAAAAGATCATGGGAATCTGAGTTGAGATGAAACAGATACATTGGCTGTGAATTACATTTGTGCTACTTTTCCCAAAACAAAAATAAAATCTGAGATGGTCTGTTTTGCATTAATGTCTGTAATAAAAACGGAATTTGGGCTGCATGCTTAAAAATCGCTTTATAAGTAATGTCTAAAATAAGCAGCTGAATGAGTACATTTTACATTAATAACTGATGAATATCAATTATTATCCAATAACAACAAAAAGAGAAAAGAAATGAACTGGAGAGACGAGTGAAAGTGAAAGGAAGCAGGTCATTTCTTGGTGAGAAAATGTGAGCACCTTCAGTCTTACACTGCAATCCATGGTCTGAACATAACAATAGATGCTAACTATTATTATCAACATCCATGTTTAGAGCAAATATATATCCAAACCCCAATCTGAACATAACGCCCGATTCCGATCGAATCTGTGATCGATTTCCGAAATCCCTGTAGGATAACACTGCAAATTAAATACCAGCATTAAAGCTGAGCACTGAGGATGTGGCAGTTCATAGGAAAAACAATTAGCTTGAGAGGCATTGGTGAAGTTAAGACGGTTAAGATAATGCTGCTCTCCTGTTCGTGACTCTGTTGAGTAACTAAACGAGTTATGTTTCATTCAGCTGAGAGAGCCTCTGGGCACAGGCATTTATGGACGTGTCAGCTTCTGACATGAATAAGAGGAAGCCCAATAATTGCCTTTATGCAAGAAATGTCACAAGTCGCTTTAAAACGACATGCTTTCTGTTCTCACATAGATCTAAGCAGCCTAATAGTCTCTGACCGCTCAGTTTTATTCTTTCTCCTGTCAAATTGTGAACCGTTATCGGTTAGCGGGCCGCTCTTTATCGCTTTCCTTTATTTATTAGATGTTGATCACGTTTAAACCCGAACACAAAACAAACTAAGATTAAAATTTCCTCTAGTTCAACCTTAGCTCTGAGGTTTGCAGATTGTTTGCTCAATCCGTTAAATCACCTTTTAGCTAGAGGTTGCTCTGTGGGTTCCCACCCTCCGTTCAGTCGGCATGCCGCTACACGCAGAGTGACCTGGCTGCCCTGGAGCTGACGAGCCGCAGAGTGTGAGCACAGACACCTGCTCTAGTGCAGTCTGAGGGCGAGGGTCCTGAAACTGTAGTTTGGAGGAGATTTTTGTTATGAAATTTTAAGTTGTTGGCAGCAATCTGAACAACCAGGTTTGCGGAAACAACCGCACTGCAAAAACATGAAATCTTTACGATCTTGTTTGAGTTTCTAGTGGAAATATCTTTGTACGTTTGATATAAGACAAAATTAACATACAAGTGTCTTTTCAGCAAGATACAGGAGCTTGTTTTAAGTTAATCGTTTCTTCATATTGATGAAAAAGTACAACTTACAAATGAAATGATCTGCATAAAGCACATGGGAACAGGAGTTTAGTGATAAACACAAGAATATTTTCTATCGTTCATCAGCCTCCTCTTCTCAATCAAATAGTTTGTTGTACAGAGGACTTTTCAAGGTCGATTGATGAAGTTCTGCAGCAGTTGCAGCGCGACTGAAAATATGCAATTGTTGCTGTTAAGTATGAGGCATTAGAGCTTTGGCCATCGTTTCAGTGTTTTTATAAAAAGGCGTTTTTGCCATCCACACAAATGTATATGAAGGCGAAATTTACACTCTTCCACTCTGCCATTAAAAAACCCCACAAAACCATGGGGGCTGTTTTAGGGAAAAAAAAGTCCTCGTTTACAGGACAAAAAATGTTTTTAAGAATTGCAGGAACAGGAAGGAGCTAGGAAAAAATACTAGTCACAAACAAAACTTTTGTAGTGGTTAGCTTGAATGCTATTTTACATATTTTAGCATATCTATCTGATAAGTCAAACTTAACATGCTCCATTTTCAACATACGCTTAAAAGACCAGAGATAATTGCAATGTGGTATAAACAATGTGGTTTTCAGAGTAAATTACTAGAGGTGTGACGATACATCCAGTCCACAAGCTGAGAAAATACAGCAAATTAGCTGCACGAGCTCCAGGTGAAATTTTACCAAATATCTTTGGACAATAACTTAATGCCAAAAGACAAAAATAAAACACAACTTTTTCAAACAAAGTATATCAGATTTTCAACTTGAAATAGTCATTTAAACACTAGGGCCTGGTAGGAAGCTGTGAGGCAGATGCTATCGTCAATACAGGAAGCTGCTAACTGCTAGCCAGTCGCAGTAGGTCTGTCGCTCTGTTACGGCACCGTGTTGTTGGTATGAGAAGCCTGACGCAGGTGAATAACTTTGCTCTGCACAAACTGTGGATAAAGGAGTTCACATGAAACCTGCAGCAGCTACAGCATCTGTCATGTTTGATTCATACATTGTTTACATTTGATCTGATCGCTTCCTGCCTCCTCTTGCACAAAATTCTGCCACTCACATGCAACTAGGTATATATATATATATATATATATATATATATATATATATATATATTTGTTGAGGACCTGATACAGAAGTGGCGTGGGTCTGATTTGAAAAAAGTCACATTTGTGCTGTTCAGATTGTCTAAATATCAGATATAGATCACATATAGGTGGAAAATGGCTGTAGGATCAACAGGTAGCACTGAAACTCCTTCATTTTCTTGCTTATTAAAACAACCTTCTCAAACGAAAATACAACCCGGTGCCACACTCACCCTCATTTGTGCGGTTTTAATAATAACATAAACTGACTTCATCAGATGAAGTCACATGCTGACATCAACTTGACAACGCTCTCTGAGTCAGACTTCATTTAGACATGACACATTATTTCAATGTTGTGGATGAAATGTTAGATTTCTGTATAAATGAGCAGCATAAAGAATGCTTCGGACAATTATGAGATCGGTTTTAAAATGGCAGAAACAGGCTTTGCTTTTGGTCCTGCTCTGGCTGGCTACAAACTGGACTGTCAAGTTTAATAAGTTTGGGCATCCATAGATGTTCAAGACTTACTTATAAACATAGCTTTAGCTAAACTGACTACAGTCAAATACTTCAAGGTTACTTTACTATATATAATAGGTACAGAAACTTGGTGAGTCCTGTCGTCTCTCCTCACACATCTGCCAAGTTTGAGCCAAAAAAATAAGGTACAAGCTTTGTTTTTTGCTCTGAGTGTTTCATTCTGTCTTCTCACCTCCTCAAAATGTTCCACAATGGAAAAGAGTTGCCCCATAATTTCAGTAGGTCAGTCTGTCACTCTCTCTCTCCCTTAATTGCTCAGTCACCCGATGTCATTTCGAATGGATCTGTTGTCACCCTTTGGTGGGTTGAAATCTCACCGTAGATGGTTCCTCTCCAGCGATATTTTTCATACAGTGAGCCTAAAATGCCATTGGGTAAAAAGGGATCTTTAAAGTGTCATCCTGCAGGCAACCTCCTTATAAATCACAAACATATCTTTTGATTTGGGAGAAATGGGAAGAAGAGTGAATGGAAGGAGGGACCTGGCTGTGAGGCCAGTGAGTTCTGCCATTTGCCAGCGCAGTAAAAGGAGGGATACTCCGCTTTTGTCGCGCTAAGCCTCCATTCTCGCAAAGTGCCCTCCGAAGACAAGGAACTCTATTTTTACCACGGTCACAATTTGGCTCCCGTCGCCGCAGACCTTGGCCCTCAAAGCGGCTCCCGTTTCCAAACCCCCCGTGCGCGCACCCCGCACAGAGTCACGCTTGTGCTCGACCTCTGCGCACTGACAGCAGGAGCACATTCCTAAAGGTAGCTTCGCACAAAACAGACGAATAAATGGAATTCCCATCCCATGTGTTGCTTTTTCATTAAAAAAAAAAAAGAAAAAGAAAAGCTGCAGCTAGATTGGCCACACATGGTATAATTTGTGTTTATTGGCATGAAAGGGTGAAAATATGACAGAGGTTAGATGTGTTTGATGGAATCTCGTAGCTGAGTTAGAGTGAGCGTGTTTCCTGCAGACTGATCAGCAGCTTGTTTGCGTTTGGTCAGTAGCTGTGACCACATGGTGGGAGGGGGAAAGGGGCAGCGGAGGGGCTGGTGAGAAGTCTGTTAATGCAACCTGACAGGAGTGAGCACAGTCAGTGGGCCGCCTGTTTCCTCCTCTGTGGGACTTTTATTTCAGCAGCACTGGACCCAGAACTGGGTCCGGCTCAGGGATCCACCAGCTCCAAACTCATAACCTGAAGTCAGTGGTGACCTCATCCAAAAGAAAGGGCCCATTTGGACTGCGAAAAACAGATTTGGTGCCGTTTGCATGTCATCATTATAACTCTTAAGAACTAGCCATGGTACTGAAAATATGTTTCCCCCTTTGGGGATCTTGATTTTTCTGTTTTGTTTTCTTTAACCAGCCTCTCGTCATCCAATCAAAATCCTGAACATTCAAGGTCACAATAAAAGGAGCTTCAATCCATTACAATGCTCGTTAAAAAGTCTTAAAATTCATGGGATATTAACTCCTTAAACGCTGCACATACTACGAGCTATAAATTGCGGAGGACTCATTCTTAAATATGGGGAACCAATATGTAGTTTTATACTTTTTTGTTTTATTTTATCTTATCTCACATACATAACAAAAACAAAAATATGTTAAAGTGAACTTCCATATCTTCACACAACATGCAAATGTGACTCATATCCAGCTTCTTCACCGCAATCTGAATGGCCCAATTTTGATCATTTCATACAAAGAAATCCAATGTGCGACTCTTCGCTATGCGGTATTAAATGGCAATTATCTACTTTTACAAGTAAGTGCTTTCTTTCTATTACCTTCCTTCGTGTTATGATTTTGTGACAATACCGTTGACTCCCATTGCTGAATAACTTCTAAAATCAGTCCGTAGACCCCGTCATTTACGGACTGTTATGTCCGTAAATGACGGATGTAAATAATAATGTGTGCCGTTCTTCTTCTGCCTCTGCTGGTCTCTTTAGGAAACCGTTCACACAGGAGTTTGATTGTAGTTGCATTTAATTAGTAGGATGAACAACCGTGCAAAAAATTAATCAGATATCAGCAAAACATCAGAATTGAGCATCAAGACTTGCTATGTGAATGTAGCATTTTTTTTTTTCTGTGAGCAACCCAATTTTCTCATGCCGCCCTGTGCAACCTGTACAACCCATATCAAAATGGCGACTGCATATCATCAGAGCTCCTAAGGGCAAATTTAGAAGTTTATTATAAGTTGCTAAACGCCTTGGAGTAATTATTAAGCATTCTGGCTTTTGCTATAAACTACAGACTGTACCTCCAGGTCTTTGCAAAGGTTTGTGAACCCGATGAACCTTTCGTCATTTAGTCTCAACACGACCATAAACTTCAATGCCTTTTATTGTAGTTTTATTGGATGGATCAACTCAAATTAATGCATGCTTCTTAAATGAAAGAAAAAAACCTAATACACATAAAAGTTCTTACATTCATAGATATGATGCACGTGGCGTACATTTGTGTTCAAATTAACAATTTGTGGAAATACTTGAAAATGTCAACATCTCTCCATAAAATCAGGGAAAACTTTTGTCCGTCAAGTTAGTCTCTGTGCTCCGTTTGATGCAGGTGAAAAACGAGATGCAGAAAACACGTCCAAGGCGGAGCCATCCAACGGTCACGGCAGGCCACTGGACATCGTCCCCAGCGCGGAGGAGAAGATGATGGACAGGGGCCAGTGGGGCAACAAGATCGAGTTTGTCCTGTCTGTCGCCGGGGAAATTATCGGTCTGGGTAACGTCTGGCGCTTCCCCTACCTCTGCTACAAGAACGGAGGAGGTGAGCTCTAAGAATCGTCATCTTTATGGTTCTTGGTAACCGTCTGATGTCTAAAGGGACCAGGACCTAATTAAGTTAAAATGGAACCAGGGTGCGGTAACTGGAATGTGAAAAGAAACCCGGACATCGCTAAAACATGTTTCATTTGTAGCCCAGCTGGTGGACTTTCTTTTTACTCTTCATTGTCATGCCTCACATTTGTGGCACTAACGCTGTTCACCTGCTGTACTCGATTATTTGCACGTATTTAATATGGAGCAGAAGCCACATTGAGTTAGTGGTAGGAATAATCAATAGCATTTGCAAGGTCACATCTGAGGATTTTAGACCTCACCGACAAACACAGACATTTTGGACAGAGTTTATACATGCAAAGATAGCTGGATGTCATTTATGAAAATAAATAAAAGAAACCAATGTTGTGATGCCACACGCTACGTAGAAAAGTGTTCAGATAGTATTATCCTTTTTAAAGGAGAGCTTTTACAAAATCTGACATGTTACAACCACAAACTTTCATAGATTTTATTATGATTGTATGTGGTAGACCAATGCAAATTAGTGCATAATCTGAGATGGGAGGAAAATGATTCCCAGTTGTACAACATACCACTGAGTCCTTTTTTCTCTGATACCACCACATAAAATCCACTGCAACTGACAGCCTTCAGAAATCACCTAAACAATAAATACAGTGTCATTTAAAAACTGCTGTTTACAAAAGTTAACCAGTCGGTCTGACCAAGCTTCTGCCATTGTGCAGAGAGGAATGGGAACAGTGTGTCGATGTCGAAATCTGGTGGAGACATTGCCCAAAAGGCTTGTGGTGCTGCAGAATCCAAAGTCATTTGAAGTTTGTGATTCCAACAAAATGTGGAATGGCTTAAGGGGCATAGATATTTATGCAAGATGCTGTGTTTTTGCTTACCCAGTTCCAAGTGTTAGACAGTCTTAACGTGTTTATGAACTGTTGCCTAAATGTATACAGGGGCTTTTTTTATTCCATACCTCATCTTCCTGTTTGCTTGTGGCATCCCCGTGTTCCTCCTGGAGACTTCTTTGGGACAGTACACCAGTGAGGGCGGCATCACTTGCTGGCGGAAAATTTGCCCATTATTTGAAGGTAATGTGTTTTTTTTATTATTATTATTATTCTGCCTTGAAACACTTTGAGATTATTTCTCTTCTGTAGGCATGTTTTCATGTTATTGTTTACGTCCAGAACTTTTGAGCATGCGCACAACAACTGAGGGCAAAAAGTCAATTTTTTATTTATTTATTTATTTTTTAATTTGTGTTGTCTTTAGCTGCGCCACAGTCGTACAACAATTCAGGTAACAAAATGAAACCTGGACATGTAGCTATTCTTAATTTAGTGTTTTGTGCCACAACAAAGGGAAAAATAACACAGAAAAACCTTTGAAGAATAACTCAAGACCACTCATATTCTTTTTCTGCTGCTCTCTGTGTTGGCTGTGCTAAGTACAGACTCGTTGCCATAGCAACTGACTGACAACGCCACAAATGTATCAGGACTGAACACCAAAAAACACGCAAACATTTCCCACACAAAGAAGAGAACATTCAGTCTGTTAAAGCATCATGTTTTCATGCTTTATGTTTATTTTGTGATTATTATTATTATTAGCTAAACATTTGCTCTGCTGATGATCGGTGAGAAAGTTGGTGTGTGGGTCGCCTTTTCTTTTTTCTTTTTAAACCGAGTTCCACAGCACATCTACATGTTAAGGTTGTCAAAGTCAAGCTAGCTTAAATAACCTACTTCCCTCCTCCTCGCTATTTTTGTTTAATTTAAAAGTTTTTCTGTTATCTAGTTGTCATAGTGTTGGCAATCAGTTGCAAAGCAATGCATCCCTTTCTCTTTTATATACCAAGCATACATTTAGGATTTAACGCATTCAGAGCTAAAACCTCTGGTCCTTGTTGGTGAGCAGTTTTTCGGCCTGCAGCCGGGAGCTGGCGTTACTCTGCAACACGTCTATATATGTCAAAGGTAAATATCGTTTGGTAGGTCAGTGCAGAAATACACAGTAAGCTGCATTCTTATGGACCACATAAGATCCATAAGAAACTCGGGGCGTCACCGTGGAAAAAAACAAGCAAACGTGTCTGCGCAACGCTGTGGCTTGACAGAGGAATTCCAGACATGTCAGTGCAAAACGTTTGTGGTTGTGAATTATTAGAATTAGTACACATGCCACACTGAAATCTGTTAAATAGATGTGGAAACAATAGGAGGCTATATATTAAGTGTTTTTGTTTTGTTTCTTTTTAAATGGGAGTGTCTACTAAGGAAACTTGAGGAATGACATCTGGGAAAGACGCACGTGCAGAAGCAAAGCTTTAATCCAGAACTTGGATGCCTGGGAGTCTTTAGAAATGTGCAAAGATTACTTCCATGTGAATCTAAAGCTTCAGCTTAGATTGAGTGGAAGAATGCTCAACAAACAGTTCTCACTTACTTTTGTGTTTTTTAAATGACTCCCTTCTCTTTTTTTTGCATATCAGGAGTGGGTTATGCCACCCAGGTGATTGTCGCTCTCCTGAACATCTACTACATTGTTGTGCTGGCCTGGGCCTTATTCTTTCTCTTCAACTCGTTCACCTGGGATCTGCCCTGGGCGTCTTGCAACAACACGTGGAACACAGGTGAGGCGAACGATGGGACGACAGCACTGTTTTTCATTACCCCAGGCAGGGTCAGTTGTTTCTCAATGTGGACAGTTTTTCTGTGGATTCATGCTGCATTTTATGCATACTCAGAAATTTAGGTGGAGAAGTCGAGTTCCCAGTTGGAAATGCAACAACAACAGCAAAAAATCCCCTGAAGTTCAACATCCATACTGGCAGGGCAGTGTATAAAACACAGTGAAAGTTGCAGGTATAAGATAGACGTAAGAATTCAGACAGTACTAATGGACGACCTCTACTTGCAAACATGTTAAAATATAATGAGAAAGAAAACGTACGTTGTCATCAGCTTCTATTACGACTTGAAAGTTGGATTGTTCAAGTTCCCAGGTGGAAATGCAACAAAGTCACAAATCTGAATTGGAAAGTGAAAGGTCTCCAAACAGCCATTAGTTTGGTATCCATCATGGATGCTGCATGTGTAAAACACAAAGAAAGTTAGAGGTATGAAGTATTTATTATATTTCTGAAAGCTTGGATTTCGTTAAACCAGAGGCAAAACACAGGACGGTACAAAATCCTTTTTTTTTTCAGTCTTTATGAAGAGAAGACAAATGCATCGTCTTTGTCTTGTATAGATAATAGCAGTTTGCCATGCAGTTTGCAGTACTTATTTTCTAATTTACGACTCTGACCTTTGACTATTGAGTGCACCAGATGTGCCACAACAATTAGTAACTCCGTTTTTACAATTTGCCTCAGATGTGAAATTTCTAAAAAAAAAAATCCTACTTTAAATACAATTTCAAACGCATCATGAGCCCCGGAGGATTAGCCAGTCCTACTTTTATTCGCCTTGTAACGAGAATGGGCTCAACATACTGAATGTGTGACATGGTTGTTAGATTTGACTTTCAAGTTCTGAGGCACATTCAGAGCAGTAAAAAACCTGTCAGACTACAGTGGTTTTGAGATTACAGGTTTGTACACATCCTGCTTCTTTGTGTTATTCTTTTCTTGTAACAATGAAAGAAAGACATTTGCTGACTAATAACCGGGTTATAGTGAACAAAGATAAGATAGATAGGAACATAACTGAGCAGTTGGCTGGGCTTCCACCTTTAAAGATTCATTAGTAAACAAAATAGAAAGTCTGAATTTTTTTTTTTTTTTTACCTCAACTCAGAAACTTCAAACTACCTGGATATCTATCCGGCTGCTGCTTATGTTTAACATTTAAATACAGAAGAATATTTGTAATTCTATCTAGTTTAAGACTATCAGCAAAACTTCCTGTTGTTGTCTATTGAATTTAACCTCGGCAGCACGTTAGCTTTCCCGCTAATAGCTTGCTAGCATGTACCCACAGCCTCCAAATTCAAGCTTTTTTTTTTTTTTTTTTGAGGAACTATAATTGAATGTCACAACTCAGATGTTTTTCAGTGGTTTCCCTCATCATTTCATTCATTCGTATAGCTACTTGTTTTAAGACTGAGTGTTCCCGCTCCACTTCACTGTTCCCTCTCAGCGGCGGCATTGCTTCTCTCATCCGAGTGTAACTTGGAAACCTCTGAGAAAGCTTGGATTTCTTCGCGGGAATGAATGTCCTTTTTGTCTGTTCTTCATTCAAGATTCCTGTATGGCATTTCAGAGGGGAAACGGCTCCGTCAATCACCATGAGAACGCCACCTCTCCCGTCATTGAGTTTTGGGAGTAAGTTCTGTTTTTCCTCATCCCTTTGTTTCGCCGGCTCCTCAAGGTAGCTCACCAGATATCCGTCACTCGACAAGAGATTCGAGTTTCTTTCAGAGTTGGAATCGCTTCAGATTGTGTTGCTCGTTTGTCAAAGTACGTTGGAGTGATCCTGGGATTGCTTGTGTCCTGCAGGCGCAGAGTCCTGAGAATTTCCTCTGGCATTGACCACATTGGCGCGCTGAACTGGGATCTGGTCGCCTGCTTGGCCGTCGCGTGGGTCATCTGCTACTTCTGCATCTGGAAGGGAGTCAAATCAACTGGGAAGGTGAAACCGCCTCTATGGGTTGAGGAATATGAGTGGAAATAATGCAGAGTGGACTGATAGTTTGACAGAGTTGCTGTGTTTCCTTGCAGGTGGTTTACTTCACGGCTACGTTCCCATACATCATGCTGCTGGTCCTACTGATCAGAGGAGTCACTTTGCCCGGAGCCTTGAGGGGAATCCACTTCTACCTTTACCCCGATTTGGGACGACTGTCTGATCCCCAGGTAGGTTTAAGACTTGTGCAAGTCCGCAGTTCTCTTCCTGATACGGTGACTGGTTTCTTTCGACTTTCCCATGATTCAGGTGTGCCTTAAATGACACCTGCAGGTGTGTCTCAAATTAACTCGGGTATTATCAATAAACCTGTCAGAAGCTTCCAAAGACTTGGCATCGAATGTCCCAAATTGTTTAAAGGTACAGTAATCTATAGCGTATTTGAACTTTTGACTGAGGAAAGTCATAAAAACTGCCTTAAAAAAATTCTCTCTCTCATTATTTAGCAAATATTTAAAAAAAAAATGATGGGAAAAGTTTATTCTGAATTCACGTCAGACAGTTTGAAATAAACTCATGTCTTCTTTTATATAGTTTCTGGTTTCGATTGTATGTTAGAATAGACAGACAGATTAAGTCTTTAGCTTTAAAATAAGTTATGAATTTATGTTAGTAGCTTCTGATTCCTCCTGCAAATGAACAAATGGTGTAAATTGACTTCACAATGACTGCAAAGTTCAAATCATCTCACCCAGTAACTTGTAACTTAAGACGCTGTCAACAGCAGGGAAATTAAAATTAGATGAAATTTCATTGACCAAATCGTAATTGGGCCATGTAAATCAGTTTTTTTGTCCTGCTGGAGAATTTCTAATATGCAGATTGATTGTTTTGTTCACTTCTCTATGAGAGCTACAATCTGAAGACCTACCGGTCCAGCATGACAATCCCAGAAACAGCCCTCCCTCCTTTTCCTTTCGGGACTCCTTTGAATAGGAGTCCCGAGAGTGCTAGCCAAGTCAAGCTAGGCTGGTGGAGCCGCTATCTTGGAAGTATCTGTTGGCTGGAACTCCAGTCAGCCAGATTTTCTGTCCTGTATGCAACAGGAAGGAAGGCAAAACCAAATTAGTAAATTACACAAAACCATACGAAGCTAGGGTTAGAAACCGTTTAGTGTCACAATCCAGCTAAATCAGTTTACAAGATGAATTAGTTTCTTTATGGTGAGCAATCTCTACCGCAGATTTGAAGACGGAGCACTGGTGTTTTGTAAGTTTCTTGAAATTAAAATTTGTTGAGTTGATGAATCAAGTAACACTTCAGCTAAAATTCAGAGGAAAAGTCACCAGCAAGTGGTGATTAATATAATCAATATTTAAAATAGATAATTCGACTAAAACCCAATTACTAAGGATTTAAGTAGGCTAACACACAAACTAGCAAACCTAAAGCTACTAAAGTGAAATTGAAGGAGTTAATTCAATATTTTCCTGAAACTGTGCCACCCTAATTCAAGAGCATGGGCTAGTACTTAATTATTTAAAGATTTTTAAATGTCTTTTATGTATCTTGGCTTTTGTGCAGAGTACCTTTTTGAGCTTTACATATTTTGGTGATTATGGGATGCCTAATGCGGTTGTAATGACCAGAGCAACGATTCGGTGTGGTTATTACGAAGGGACTTTAGAGGAGAGCAGATCTTGTAGTTCAAATATCATGTGTTTGTGTGCGCTAAATTTTCATTTCAGAATGTGAGTGCTCAAAGTATTTTGGTCTTTTTGACTCAAAAGGAGGGGCTAGCCGTTTTTAGCACGTACAATTCGGCGCTCGGTTATGCAGGAAGGTGAAGTTGGAGACAAAATTGACACTTGTGGCCCCATTGGTCATCGGGTGAGGGAGAGTGGTCGCGTGGCCGCGTAGCCGCGTAGCACCGAGGTAGCATAGGCGCTCAAACCACGATAGGAACAAAATGTTTTGTCTTCTATCACGTAAAGGAAAGGAGCAAGTTTCAACTGGCGACTGCCAAACTGCACAGCTGTGCTCTCTGAGATGATGAATGGGGTATCGAACATGTCCTCACAGATCATCCAGCTAAAGACTTTCAAAGGGCTGGCTGTCTTCTAGTCACGCTTTGAAATTCTGGCTTGATGACTGTACAGCCTTAAAGCATATATCTTTACCCTGCACATGTATATTAGTCCCTCTGGACTTTAATAAGTAAATGATTTCTATGTGCCAAGGTCTGGATGGATGCTGGAACACAGATCTTTTTCTCATATGCCATCTGCCTGGGCTGCCTTACAGCCTTAGGAAGCTACAACAAATACAACAACAACTGCTACAGGTAAGGCTAAAAAAAAGTCTGTTTTTCTGTGTACATTATCTTTAATATCACTTGTTTCGCCTCATTACGTCGTTATAGAAGTTGCCATTTTCTTATTACAAAACCTCAGTGTGCTCTAGATCGGTGTGTTTTAAACATTATGCCTTGTTTCTGCCGTCTCCAGGGACTGCGTGTGTCTCTGTTTCCTGAACAGCGGCACAAGTTTTCTCGCCGGCTTTGCCATCTTCTCCATTTTGGGTTTCATGTCCTTTGAGCAAAACGTGCCGATCTCAGAAGTGGCCGAATCTGGTGTGTGTTTATTCCAACAGAGTCGCTGGAAGCTTAAAGACATTTAAGCATTTATTTGTTTTCAACATCCAACAAAGAGGTCTTTTTTTTGTGTGTGTGTATCCAGGTCCCGGTTTGGCCTTCATAGCATATCCTCGCGCTGTCACCATGATGCCTGTTTCCCCTCTCTGGGCCTGCTGTTTCTTCGTAATGATTGTGTTCCTGGGACTGGACAGTCAGGTACAATCGATAACACAAAAGCTGTTCGATTCATGCCGAGTCGTGTTTTGATTTGTACTTCTTCACTGTGTTAGTTCGTGTGCGTGGAGAGCTTGGTGACGGCCATGGTGGACATGTATCCCTCCGTCTTCCGCCGCAAAAACCGCAGGGAGCTCTTCATCCTGGCGGTAGCTGTGGTGTCCTTCCTTTTGGGACTCATCATGCTGACAGAGGTACAAACACACTTCAGAGTGTACATAAATGCCAGTCAGCATGTGCTGGTGTAACCTTAAACAAGGTTTCCCCCAGAAAACCTGCTAAGCCTCTTGGTTGGTTGCTACGGCAGCCATTCATCCAGCGGCCCGTCTTGTTTATGAGTTAAAAATGTTTAAAGTTGACAGGAAATTTGAAAATATATCACTTGATAATTATGTGTTACTGAAAGATTGGAGGATTAATACCTGAACATCAACTATAAAATATTAAAAAATGCAAACAATTTAAAAAGACTTAAAAAACAATAAGCAATGCTAAGCCTGGTGGGGGCACAAGTAAAGCCTGGTGGCCCGCCAGGCTTGTAATACACTGGGGGAATCCCTGCTTAAAGCTGCAGCATGTAATTTCTCCAAAAATATGTTTTTCCTCATTTGTTAAAACTATCTGTCGTGACAGTATTATATGAGATGAATAATCTGTGAAAAGATCGAGCATACATGAGGGTGATTGACATCACTAAGACCCTCCCCCTGGCTTTCATTGGTTGGAACTGTTAGTTAGCACTGGCAGAAAGCAAAGGAACTTTATTTTTTTCACAGATTATCTGTGTTATATTATACTGTCATGAAAAAGCTTTAAGAAAATTTTGAAAAAGCGAATAAAACGTCAGAGAAAATAATAAAAAGGTCAAGCTGAAATTCATTCTAGCTAATAACTATAAGCCATGCAAGGCAAATGTAGATATCTGATTGTATTTAGTTGAACTCTTGCCTGTTTGTGCCTACAGGGAGGCATGTACGTCTTCCAGCTGTTCGACTACTACGCAGCCAGCGGGATGTGCCTTCTTTTCGTGGCTATTTTTGAGACTGTTTGCATTGCCTGGGTTTACGGTGAGTCAATGTATTTAGCTTTGGGGTGTCTTTCTTTTCATAAATAAGTCGTTTCAAAGCGCTGACGGAAGTGAAACTGTGTCTTCCCTCAGGTGCTGATCGTTACTATGACAACATAGAGGACATGATCGGGTACCGTCCTGGACCCGTCATTAAATTCTGCTGGCTCTTCTTCACCCCGGCAACGTGCTTTGTAGGTTTCATGTTTATTTTCAGTGGGCTTTTTACAGCATATTGCTGAAACAACAGCGACCCCTTCAGGACGACATTAAAATTGCAGTTTACTAATTCTCAAAGCAGCAAACAGCAGCTTTTTCTTCGTCTCCGTCTTAATAAAGAAAGTTATGTTGAAATACAAATATCAGTTATTGTATGAAAGTAATACACATATTAAAGACTTGCAAGTAGAATAACCAACATGACTTTTTGTTTTCACTTCATAGGGAACCTTTGCCTTTGCCTTGATCAAGTACTCACCTCTGAAGTACAACAATGAATATGTGTACCCAGTATGGGGGGACGGAATTGGCTGGGTTCTGGCTCTGTCCTCCATGCTCTGCATCCCTCTGTGGGCGGCAGGGAAACTCTACTGCACACCAGGAACACTTAAAGAAGTAAGTTTCATCTCGTTTTTAGATGTACCGAGTTGAGTGCAGGAGGGAACGTTTTTATCCGTTTTCTGTTTTTTTTTTCTTTGCTTTATGTAAAAAAAAAATTGGAAAACATGAATGAAGACGCTCTTAGAATCTGTATAAAAACACAAGTGGCATGCACACTGGATATTAACATATCTCTAGACGTCAGTCTGCAAAAAAACTAAGGATTTGCCGTGTAGCTTGCATGTTAGCGTTTTGAGCTCTTGTTTCCTTTCATCAAGAAGGTCCTGGGTGCGAATCCCAACTTCGGCTCTGAAGATTCAACAGTTGGTTTTCTCTCTGTATTACCTTGTGATGGACTTGGGATCTGCCCATGGTGTACTTTGTCTTTACACATCAAAATATTGGTGACCAAAGTGCCTATTCCGGTCAAAATAGTATTTTTTTTTTAAATCAAACATAAAATCCATCATATTCAAGATGGTGCTGTTATCTTCCATACAAGTATGGAGGTGACTTGGACCTCAGAAGGTTCTTTTTGTTTCAGAAAATCATGTTTTGAGAGTATTGGCATGCTTTAAGAAGCAATGGAAAGGCTGGTAGTGATTTATCTATTTTCATACTTTCAAGAGTAATATATTGACTCCAGATAAATAGAGATTAGATATGATAAAATATGGGCTTATTAAAGGGGCAGAATCATGTAAAATTGAGTCTTTTGAGCCCTACATGATGTCATAATGTTATTTCCACCTCAAAAACACATCTGGAGTGATGCCTTTATTCTTTTATGCATGTTTAAGAAATTCTTCAATCTCCCGTGGCAACCATTCTGCTGTGCAAAACGCCTGGATGGACCTAGCTCCGCCTTCAAGGCGCAGCTCCTCCTCACAGCTGCAGTTTCCAAGCTTCTGAGTGTCTGTCTCGCAGGGCACCCTTCCTCCTCCTCGTCCTCCTCTCTCCCACTCAGCTCCTTCAGACTAGCCAGCAGTAATTATCAAACACCTGGTGAAACTGCGCATGTACGAGCTACTTCTCAGTGAAACGCTGGTAAAAAACGTTTTTAAAACGGTTAATAGATGAGAGAAGTTGAGATGACTCCCCAAAGGCAGAGTTTCAGAAAGAGCAGGAGTTGTTAAAGAGACAGAGTCTCAATTTCAACGTGTGAAATCAGGAAATAAAAATTCTTTTGAGTCACAGCATTTTTTACAAGAACCAAAGGTAACATAGATACTGGATTATGTCATAAAATGGACTATGTTCCTAGAAAATATATTACAACTTTAACAGACCAATCTTATCTAGGCAGTTACTTGATTTTTTTTCTTATTGTGTTTTCATTTAATTTGTGCTACACCCTTTACAGCGCCTCATTCTTCTCACCACTCCTTCCACTGACTTACCAATGACGAAGCAGCAGCAAGAGAGGCTGATGGGCGTCCAACCTGGAGACGGCGACAAGCCCCAGCAGAAAGCTCCTCCCACCAGAGACGGCTACTTCGCTGTAGATGAAAAGGAGTCTCACTGCTAGAGACCGTTTCTTTCTTTCTTCCTTTCTCTCTCTCTCTCTTCCTCTCTCTCTCCCTCCCCCCTTACCTCAGGTGAAGACTTTCAGAGCCACCGCACCTGTAACTGCACCTCTTGCTACTGGATCTTCCTCCCTCGTTCCCCGGTGCCTTGAACAAAACATTCCCCATCCTCTTTGGGAGAGCGTGTTAACATCTCATTTGCCCATGGCAGAGTAATGTGTACATTTGAAAATGTGACCACTATAGGTTCTCAGTGGCAAAGAAATTTGCTTTCTAAGGAAGCCTTTTCGCCTGTTATGGACATCTGTAATGTTCAGTTAGTTTGACGCGACGTTTCGGTAACTTTCGTTAATTTTTAACGGCCTGGCCTGCAGCAGACGGAGCACAAGAAGTGTCCCGACACTTGACTGCAGCGTTCATGAAAAGCTAACTTGAATAATATTGTTGACTTTTTAATTGCATTTTTTTTATTATTATTATTATTATTAATGCAATATATACATATGCTTTGGATACAGTTCTGCAGGGATGACTTCTGTCATCTCTGCTGGTTCGTACACTATCTTGAAAAAGTTTGAAAAGCCTGGAAACCTGGAATTATGGGGAAAAAGATCATTCTTTTGAAAATATGGTTTAAGTTTGCAGACTTTATTTCTTATCGTACCTTTTTCTAGTAAACAAATGGAAATTTCTATAATCAACATGATTTTTTACTCTGTTTTATATTTGAATAATACACTTTATGTTTTATCTGTGATTTTCCACATTGGATGTTAAATTCAAGATGTTCGCCATCACCGACTTGCTAAGGAAAAATTAAAAAAACAGACATTTCACTGCTTCTTCACTGAAGGCCAAAAGTGTCACATTTAATGCCACAGTAAGCCTTAAGCAAATATGTGGCCATTTAAATAAATAACAATACAGGACAATACAAAATAAATAAATACATTTCAGCAATAATTAAATGTTTCTGGATTACAGGAATAGACAACTGCATTTGTGTATGTATATAGTATATATAGCCTACATACACTATATTTCAAAAGTGTATGTGCTGAAGTATTTATTTTCTTTCCTGTCAACCTGATCAATCAATAATCAGTGAATTAAATAAATTCGCTGATTATTGATTAGGAATTTAAAATATGATGAAAGAAAATATGAAAAAAATTAGAAATTACAAGATCCATGTTGTCTCGTAAATTCTATTTTTATTTAAATAATGGCATGAATAGTCATGTCTACATCCGCTGATCTATGCAGGCAAGTTCTTCTCATTCAAGTCGCTTTTGATGTCAAACATTAAAGAATCGGAGTAGAATAAAAAAAACAAAAAAAACAACCAGCAATGGAAAAGACCTTTAAAGTGTCAAAACAAAAAAATCAGGAGCCAACATCAGTGTTGTAGTTTTTTTATGCTTTGTTGAAAAAAACCCCATCTGATTACTGTGCAGGTGTTTTTGAAATGATTGTATTGCACTCCAATGTCCAAAATGTTCTAAATGTAAACATTTGAGCCTAAAAAGTGGAAATCTGGGAAGGAACCCTTTATTTCAACACTCTGAATAATGCACACTTTTTTTTCTTTTTCTTTCTTTCTTTCTTTTTTTACTGAAGTATATTAATAAGTGCTGCTTGAGAGAACTTGAGGTGAGGAATGTACCTCAAAGGACCAATCAGATAAGCTGTTTTGTTTTTGTGTCCCATTGTAATACTTTGGGATTACGATTTAATTTTTCACCTGCTTTATTAAACTTTTGCAGAGTTGCATGGTTATTTTGTTTGTCTTTTTTTTATCGTTTCCTTTTACTTTTGATATTGACACAGTTTTAACTTAGCCGGGGTTGTCTTGTATCTAATATACAGTTGTTTTTATGCCATTAAAATGCAAAGGTTCTTAAACACGGTGTTGAACTGGGAAAGCTGGTTGATATGTTTCTTGAAAAAAAAAAGCCTTATTTGACTTCTCTTTCTGGTGCACACGAGAATCCTCAGACTTGGTTCGTTCACATGTGGGAATGAATGTACGATAACCGATTACTATACAGAACAATTTATACAACTTTTCTATTGTGAAATATGTTTTTATGACTGATTAATATCACCTTAATTTTGAAGCAGTGCTTTCAGTTTTTTGTGGGATGTTATTCATTTTATCTTACCTGATTTCATATAATGTTTTGGTATATATATAAATAAAGATAATAAAACAATCTGTTGTTGTAGTTGGAATATTCTTGTTGGAAGCATAACTTTATGTCTGCACGTTATAACACTTGTCACTTTGCATTTGAACTGTCACGTTTTCAAACTGTGTCATTGAAAGACCTAAGACCTACCTTTTGAGGGGATGAATATGTTGTGAAAACAGTTGAGTGTTACTGCTAAGTCACAGGCTGTGTAAAAATACCACCATGGAAAGTAAGTGGAAAAGATATCACTCTGTGTACATATTTGAAGGTGTCTGGCAAGATTTACTGGTATAAACAAGGTTAAGTTTTTGACTATTCTTGTTCCTCAGTTTAGATTACTGCTAATTAATCATCAACAAATTTGATAAGTTTTTTTCTAGAAGATGTAGGCACTCCCATATTCTGTCTGACAATCAATACTCTGAGAATTTCCTCCTTAAAATTCAACATTATATAATTTCTAATGCGGTTAATCATAAATATGGTTGCTTGCTATTGTAGAACCAAAATGGCACAATCCCATAAATAATTTTAACTACATACTTATATATGTAGCTGTACAGTATATCCTATCATTACATGAGACAAATAAAATATATGCTTACTAAACAATTTAAACGTAATTATTTAGTATAAGCATATATTTATTTTATATTTTTAAGGTAAAAAAGTAAATTAACACATTTTTAATTTAATACACATTAAAATAAAATAAAACTTCATATATAATTTGTTTAAAACACTTTTATTTATATCAGCCTGTATTTATTTCACATTCCGTTGGCCAATCACGATAGGTCGTCAAACAGATGGTAAAATATGATTGGTTGACCTGCACAGCAACTCAGACGTAGGCCAATCATCTTGCCTTGAACCGTGTTTGACCCGCCCACTGACTGACAGAACGTTCGCAACCCTAAACTCAATTTCTTTTAATTATTTATTTTGTTTGTTCGCATTTTAACTGTGACTTGGTGGAGCCATTTCTTTATTAATATGGTTTTATTATTATTTCCCTACTTATTTTACATTTTGGTTTTTCAAACCTCAAGCTCCACAAAACCAAGATTTTTTTTCCCCTTGGACTTGTCCGGCAGGGGTCGCTGCAGTAATGTTTCTTTGCTCATTACTGTTTACGGAAGTCCTAGTGACGTGTCACTGTCCACCAAAGCATTGTGGGAAGGAAAGCAGAGCTGGCACGGCCGTTGATGGCAGACAGATAAATTTAGTTAATATATTTCGGCTTGCCTGTGCGTCGGAGGAAAAGTCGTAGCGAGGACGACTTCTTCCCGTTGCTAATGCCCGCCTGCTCGCCAGAGGGGGAGCGTATGCCGGTGTCATCGCTGCTGTCCTGCGCACGGGGCGCTCGAAGCAGAGGAGTGGGATCCTGTGTCAATGGACCGCGGCGTTTTTAGTTTCTACAACAAGGGAGGCGAATAAAGCAGCTACGGATTATATCCCTGCGGTGAATGGGTGGGGGGCGACTGCGCTCCGACGCCGCTCGTAAACGTCAACCGTTCCTGTGAGGATTTGTGTCAAAGACGCCGTCAAAGATGTCGACCAGCAGCCCCGAAGCGGTGAAGAAATTGCTGGAGAACATGCAGACGGACCTGCGGTCTCTCTCCATGGAGTGCAAGAAGAAATTCCCCCCTGTCAAAGAGGTTAGTTTGGGTTCGTAGCCGAGTGCTACACCGCGCTAAATGTTGGGAACTTTGTCTCGTATGGGAATATTGTGGCTTTTGGTTTTCTCCTGAATGTTGTTTGTCGGTGCCCGTCTCCCCACCAATCATACGGCCTTGTTGTGTCTGCTGTGGCCGCTGACAGCTGCTCACACGCTTCAGTGCAGTAAAAGTTGCTCATTGTTCCTATGAAAAACTATCACCAAGGTATTTACTAGTTCCTCTCTCAGACACACAACTAGAGCACTTTGAAATTAGCTTTTGTTGTTTTCGCCCAAACATGGTGTTTCTTCTTCGTTTATGTCTGTATTTGGGATGAAAATATTCAATAAGCCCGTGGGGAAAAAGAATTAATGTATGTCACGTGTTCAGTGAAAACAAAGCTTAAATGTATAAGGATTCAATTAAATTGAGTATACATTTTAACAATTTATCCTTAACTTTAACCTAATTGTTTTTTTGTTTTTTCTAGAGTTATTCATGTCATGATGGCAGTATGTCGAAGTGGCTCTGTTACGTTTTGTTTTGTTCTCTTTGTAGCCTTTGGTTTATATTTTATTGGTCGAGGTGATGCATGTTTGGACAGATATCCCCCTTTTTTTCATGCTGTGCAGCTGGACGGATTTTTGCTCTTACTTTTGGACAGTAATGGTGGCAACAAGGTATTGTTTTTTCAACTTCGTAGCAGTAAGTTCAGACCATGTCTTCTCTCAATCAAAACAGGGAGAGATCATATTCCCCACCATTTTCCGATCCATAAGACCAGAAAGAAATGAGCGGCAAAAGCAAATGAGGTGGATTAGCAGAGCTTATCAACAACTGATGTTGTCATCCAGGACATGTTAGTGTGGGACATTGTCACCGCTGCCCAGAAATTGAGTTGTCATGATGCTGCCATTCTGCAGCAATCAGAGGCCTCTTCAGATTTGCTGTATGACTGACTTTACTGGAGTGCCTTACTGCCCACAGCATCACCATCCATAATCATTTTTTCAGATGTGAGATGGAGTAAATAAAGTTGAATTGAATTATCAAGGTCCCTAAATTGTAAAATCTTCAGCTATGATTTGAAAATGTGACTGTGTTTTCCTTGAATCACTCACCCACGATGATTAGCTACTGCTTCTCTTTACTCTATTTATTTTTGATGGAAACTGGTATTTTGTCCCCTAGTGCTTTCCGTAGTCACCTTTTCTGATACACTGACTTCATTTAGACACATTTTGAATAGTCTGCTTTAGCTCATGCCATAACACTTCAGTTTAATTCAAATCTAGAGTTTGACTAGGTCTTTACAAAACCTGAATTTTTTGACTGATTCTGCTGCGCAACCCAAGCATGCTGAAGCTCAAGGTCACAAGCCGATGGACGGATTTTCCCCTTCAGGATCTTCAGGTCAAGAGCAAAATTAGTGACTCAGTCATTCACTGCATGCGGTCCAGGGAATGAGACCATCCCACTGAAGCCACCGTTTCCGACTCACCTTCTGATTTTCTTTTTCTGAAATGCTTAGTTTTCATTTTAGATCAGATGCAGCGGGAAATGTTCCACTTTTTTTTTTTTTCGCGAGTCGCCAAAATATTTTCCCAAAAGTCTGGATCTTGTGTCGAAAATTTTATTTTTCAGCAACAAGTTCCGGATTTAAAAAAAAAAAAGGAAAATGCCTTGAAACAGTTTAGATAGAGAAACACGACAATGATAGTTTTTGGAAGATTGAAACTCCGCTCTTATTTGTAGAATGTTTTTATCCATCATTAACATTTAAAATATCTGCAGTAGCTGTAGAAAAAGCCAGTTAATTCACAGACAAATAGCTTAGAGTTGGGTCGCCTCATTAGGTGCTTTCAAAATGTCTTCCTCGCCGTTTTGGAGTAGATGTGGCATTTTTGTGGACAAACATCAGAGGAGGACAGGAGTCATGATTCACACATGGATCTGACCTCGGCAAGGAAAGTCTGAGATGTCCATTGGGATGGAGCAGAAAGGAGCTGAAAGAGAAAAAAAAGAATAACTGTGTTTTCAGGAAGAAATAATAATAAAAACAAAAACAACTAAATTATATATTTTGTGCTTTTACTAAAATTACATATTTTGAGTAAAGCGATCCTTGAAGGAAACAGCCCATAACTGTGGTACGGATGAGTGGAGTAATAACCACAAATTAGAGAAAACAATACATTGGTTAACAATAAATAACAATAATAATCATGAAGCAGGAGCTATTAGAATAAATGCTCTACATCAGTAGTAACCTGCAGTTTTTATAACAGTTATCACCTTGGTAAATGGTACGTTTTCCTGAGTGCCACCGAACTGACAACCCTTTTTAACACAGCTATACAACAGGTCTTAGTTTTTCAGATTTTATTTTGTTATTAGAAAAAGGGAATGTAGTTTATTTGTTCTCCATTATAAAGTAAAAAAACAAAACAAAAAAAGGCCGTGAACCTCTTAAAGTCAGAGTTTTGGAGTGGCGATGTCGGTAACTTAACACCGTCCCAGACTAACTTTCTCACAATAAATTTTGCTGGACGATAAATTGTCCCTGTAATTATTGTGATAAATGATAATATTGCTGTTTTGAGAGCATTTCAAGTCATGTATCGATAAAGGTAAAATAATGTAAGTTCACTCTCTCAAACACTAACAAACTTTAATTTTGTAAAGAACACATCACAATGGAACTGGAAGATATTTGAAACGTCCAAAATAAAACACAACAACCAAAAACATTAAATAGAAGGGAAAATTTAAAAAACACACAACAGAAACCATGAAGAAAATAGATTATGAAGTCTTTGTAAACAAAATTACCATAAAAAAAGTGTCAATTGTCAAAATTGAAAATATAATTGCGCTCATTTTAATTTATTAGACTTTAAAATCCAGCATGTTATCATTTCAGCAGTTGTGAACAATTTATTTGCACTTTTGCATCAAAGCCTCTTGTCCTACATACTTACTGTGGTCCTTAACCTTTTTTTTTTTTTTTTGGTTAAAGTGAAGATCAGTTTGCTTGGTTAATTTATCTCTAGCTGAATTGAAGTTCATCTTGAAAGAGCTTTGTGTTTATCTTAGAGTTGAGGCCAAAATAACTGTGCAGCCCAGATAACATCGCTGGTATTTGTACCACAGTTTGAGATCCATGACTTCAGGGGATTCAGTCCTATGTACACTTCTGAGCTCTGTAATATGTTAACAAGGTAAAACTAGCAAAAAAAACAAAAAAACAAAAACGTCTTAAAAATCATAATCACCTCCACTTTCACCAGATGGGTGTTAATTTAGCTGCTGTTCTTTCAGTTGAACCATCTCCATGTTGCTGTACAAAATGATGCTGCCTGAAGCTGTCAGCTGCACCATTCTGTCAAACTTAATGGTCTCTTCTGAATGCGGAGGCGTTTATTATTATCCACTAATACAGCAGTGTAGAAGTGGACCAAATTTATTCACTTTTCTACAAACTTGCTGGATCATAAACTCTTTTTTCCCCCCTATAAGCAGAGGGACCTTTTCTGATCATGTTATCTGCAGAGCTACACTTGCAGATAACCCGACTTGTTAGGCATCTCAAACAAACTCAAAATGTTTCTCTATAAAGAACCATAAGTACCGTAGACTCGGTTAGATTGGGGACCAAAGTTGAAACATTTGATTCATTTTCGGCTGATGGGATTCATTTCGCACTGAACCACGTTACAAACCAAATGCTCCAAGCCGCCTGTTCTCCCTCCTCACCTGTGGTGGCGCTAAACCAGGAAACATTACAGGAAACGCTTCCTTTTTCACTAAATGTGAACAACAATGATTTTGCGGCAGATTTCAGCGGTTGTAAGATGTTTTTTTTTTTTCTTCTTGTTTTTGGTGAAAGACCACAAATCATTTTTTTCCCTCTAGCATTAGTCTTTCATGTTTGTTTAGTTTGAATTTACCCAGAATACTCTGTGCTATAGTCTGCTTCCTGTTTTTGGAGCGATCTCAGGCCCGCTTGCATCCACATTTGCTTTCAAACCAAGTTCAACCGAACCAGTACCTAGGTTTTTTTAGAGTTTGCTTTTTTGGTCCACATCAGAGTGTGATTGCACATTCACACCTAAAAACAAACCGGACTTTCTAGACAAACAAGCTAGAGTTTGATTAAAGCGGACTAAACAGGGCTGGCGTCAATGCACCCTTAAAAACTTCTACCTTCAGAGTCTTTATAACCCTACTGTTGGCTTTTATTTGCTTCTAATAAACAAATAATTGTTCAATAATACACAAAACATGTTCTATTGGTGTGGAAAGTATTGGGAAAGGAAGCGCCCTCCGTCCATTTTTAGCTTCGATTTGAATATTTTCCGACTGCACAGACCAGATCTGCTGTTTCTCTGGAGTACAATCAGTCGCTTGCCGAACTGATCGAATTCAAATGACGTCGTCCTACTCTGTTATTTTAGTTTAACTGCATGCAATTAATTGCGTGACAGTGATCAGACAGCTTGTTCCGCGAAGGGCAGACCGGGCAATGTTTGTCTATCGGCTCAGTTCGCCTGTTTGTCCTTTTCTCCGGTCGCTTTACCTTGGAGAAAGATAACATTCAAATGAGAAAAATGAGATAGGGAAGGCATTTCTCTGGCTGCATGTTCAGCGCCTGAACATTAGAGATTGATATGTTAATAGGGATTGCTCCTGCGGTCAAGCCGGACCACAAACAAGCGTCTGATTTTACATCTCCTGTTGGCTCTGTGGCCTTGCCTCAGGTCATTATCAAGCTACTGCCTCAGATATCGACTTGTTTTTTAATCCTTGGCGTTTTCTGGTCCTTAGAAGCTTCCTTTACCCCACGTGTAAAAGCCAGCAATCCGGAGATCGTCTTTGGTTTTCTCTTAAACCTGTCCTCACATATATTATTCATTTAAAATAATTGAAGTGTTGCGCAACAAGCAGAGAAGCTCTCTCAGCACCACACGGTTGTGGTGGATATTTAACAAATGAATTGCAATTTTCCAAAAATGGTACCGCTTCGTTTGTCTGAGCCATTTAAAGCTTTAACTTTACTTCATTCCTCATGTTCTTAAAAGTACTAAATTTCCTATTATCAACAGATTTAAAGCTTATGTTACACCAAAAGCAATGTAATTGTGAAGTAGGAGGGAAAAAATGTATATAAACTCTGCCACAGATTCTGTCAGATTTATATCTGATCTTTGACTGGGCCATTCTGTCACCTGTATTTGCTTTGGATGTGACTTTGGTACAGAAGTGATTAGCTGCCAGAGCTTAGAAATAAATCCAGTGACAGCATCTTGTTCTAACGAAGTGCAAAAGTTGTTAAAACAAGACAATTTGTCTTTACAGTAGTACGAGTTTTATCACTTTCTCATGAGAAATCTTCTCGGTAAAACTAGAAATCTTCTCGTTGTGGCGACATGCAAAGCGAGAGTTTCTTGTTTTAACGAGGTATAAAAATCCTCTCCTAACGGATTACGTGTTAAAAAAGCATAAAGAAGTTTATGGGTTTTTCAATCACCATGAAAACATAAAAAGCTCATCATAGTCAACAGTTCTGAAAACCAACCAACTAACTAATCACAATAAACTTTGATTTATCGTGACGTTAAATTCCAATTAATGACGTTTAAAAACCCTGAGCGCTATCTGCGTTGTCAGAATTATTATTTTTCCTATTTGCTCCAGTGTTCAGTGCAAATAAATTAGAAAATATGATCAAATGAAGTTACCATGTGCAGCTTAGTGATACAAATCACACTTCTTTATGTGACTGGAGTCCTGAAGACGCCTATTTTAGATGTTTTTCCAGAGCAGATTTAGTTTGGGAGGCTGTGAGATTTTTTTTTTTTTCCGTCTTCCAGTCATCAGTAGATTTATTCCAGATTTCTCAATCTGTCAGCCACAATCATGTTGCACCACAGTGCAGGAGTTTCCTAAAAGAACAGATTTTTTATTTTTTTTAATTCTAGCATTATGTCCAGGACCAGAAAGTGAAACAACTTTTGCCTTAGAATTAAAGAACCTATAAAATAACTAAGCCAAATGCGTTGCAAACACTTGAAGAGTTCATCAACGCATTTCAAGCAACTCTTGTAGCAGTTTTGGGATTTGACGCTACGACTCTGAAGGCCTGACATTTGTCACAGCCTGCTAAGTCAGCTCGTGAAAAGCGCTGACCTGTGCAGACGGCGCGGACGCACTGCTGCAGAGGATGGCCTCGGCTCGCGCCAACGCCGCTTTTTGTGATGCATCTGGTGTGCAGATGTGGGTCAGTTCCCCTATAAGGGTCTCCTTTCTAAAAAAGCTCCTTAGGAGAACTGAAAGCATCGATGCTTCCTGATTTGTTTTCCACGCTGCGCTGCGTCGTCTGTCCATGTTTACGTTTCAGCAACTCACTGGAGTTTGTGTGAAAATTTAAATGGGCACGGATAATTGACAAAGAAAATATTTTGAATATGCCGGCAGCATGAGGTTCCAGTTAGGATGTTAGATTTATTTTCTTGTTTATGAAAGCAGCACTGCTGCTAAATTGAACTCAGATGTTTAAAGAAAGTTTACCAAAGCTTTTTGGTACAGGAACATCTCAACAACAACAACAAAAAAAGATTAATTTAAAAGTTCTTTTACTTAAGGAAACTCATAAACACTAAGATACTTCATCTCTTCTCATTCCTAATTTTGATAAACATAACACACAGCTGGTAAAACCCAAACTGTAGCTACTTGGTAAAGAACAATGTCACATTATAACCATAAAAAGTTTCTTCTTTCAGAAATGTGACGTTGCGGTCTAAACCAGGGGTGTCCAAAGTGCGGCAGAGGGGCTGTATGCAGCCCTCTGAATAATTTTGTGTGGCCACCTGCTGTAACTTGGACTGCACTCTACCTCTCTTCTCTTCAGGCACTTGCCTTAACACCAACAGCTCGTTGCCACACTGCTGTACCAAGGAGGAAGAGGAGGAGGCTGGTGAGGAAGGAGTGCAGGATTTCTCCAGAGATTAACTTTCAGCAGGCCTGGCCTTGGTTTGGGTTAAAAGCCCAAGCTGCTGATCAGGCGTTGCTTGGTGACAAGCACAGCTTGGCAGATTATGAGTAGCTGCTCCCCACAATAACTTGATCTTGCGGTTGTTTAAGTGGTAGGTTGTTGGTGGGATACAGCAGCCATGTTGTCACCTCTGAGTCAAAGTGCAGCGTAACTCTAAACCCCTTTGACGTGCCTTCGTTCACTTTATGAGCAACATTTGTTTTCCTCTATTATACATTTAAATTGACTTTCAAAAGTATTCATACCTCTTGAACTTTGAATGATGGGATAAACAAACAAGAAGTGGTGCATAACTGTGAAGTGGAAGGAAAATAATAAACAATTTTTAAAATGTCTAATAAGAAAATCCTAATGTGTTGCATGTAACGTTGGGTTTTTATCGTACCGTTTATCATTTATTGTGAACATTTCTTGACACGATAAGAATTTAAATGTATTCTTATGATAAGTTATTGATGGTAAATAATCAAAACTGACTGCAGGATCAGATGTTATTTTTTAATATTTTCTTGGCTGTTTGTTCAATGAGAGCCTCAATAAATATCAGGAAAATTAAAAATACAATTAACTGCAGTTATGGTGTTTGTCTGAATCACATTTGTTTTTTTGTTTTGTTTTCTTTTTTTTTAGTAAGGGGCATCACAAGGAAGCCAATTTCAAATGGGAATGTTTTTCAAGAATAATATTTATTTGTGGTGCCATAAAAGCTGTGAATAGTAACCTAAAACATAAGTCAACTTTTTACCCATGATCTTTATTATTATCACAATAGTACCACAAAATATCAATAAAATTCTAAGTCCATGTTTCCAGCGACCTCATTGACAAACTGTCAAAATGTGAACACCAGGGTGCCTGGACATTCTTCAAATGTCTTAAATTCATTTATCTAAAATTAAAGCCTTAAAATGTCTTAAATTTGTTGGAAAATATGTAAGTCGGCCTTAAATACGTTAATAACAGGTGAGTAACACACGCAGAGATCTTCATTGTGTTCTGTCTCGATGCGTTTGAGGCTACAGCTAACTAGCTGCTAACTAGCCCATGCTAGCTAGCTTTTTTGCATCTATAACGGGTAAGCGTAAATTATCACCAGTTGGCTGGAGAAAGATTTTTGTCTTTGCCACTGCCTCACTTGTGTTGCCAACCCAAAAATGCTTGACACTACTGCATAAAATGTACCATTGTCTTTTGTACTTTTCTGTCATGACATAGGTCTTAAATTGTATTCATAATGGTATTAAAAAGGTCTTAAATTTGAGTGAAACCCTGGAACACTTTAACGTGTAACGGTGAAAGATGAACACCTTAAAAATGATGAGAGGAAGTAGCAATGCTGAAGCTGCTACCTAAAGAAGACACGCAGGTTGGACAAAAACAAACACCGGTTGGTAACTTTGCATTTTGGCTGCTGCATAAAGATAAGGAGATCCTTATTTGAAAGCAGTCAGCACTCTCAATTTTACCGTTGCCTTGCGTCCGTCCTCTTTCTCGACATCCCCTTGTTTTGCGTTCGTAGCTGACAGACATCCCACAGGGGAAATCAGTTCCCAGTAGCACATCTCACTGAAGCCACGACCTCATCTGGGCATATTTACCAACACTTTCTGACGTCTCACTTTCTGTTTTCCTCTAGGCTGCAGAGTCTGGCATTGTGAAGATTAAAACCATTGCAGCCAGGAAAACGGACATACTGGCAGGTAAGCTGTGTTACATGGAAGGTGAGGGTGACATGTTGCATTTCCTAATGTCAAAAAACATTTTTATTGATGATTGTGGGCTAAGAATTATTCAGTATATTAACAGTAGCATACTTTATTTATGAAATAGATGTTACTGAGGAAAAAAACGTGATTGCAAAAGGAATTAAAGGTAAACAAAAGCCTGAAAAACACAAATTTAAGAGAGGCTCAATTTGCAAGTGGTAGCTCATGCCAGACCAAAGGTTAAAAGGTCGTGGTGTTGTAGTCCAGATTTATGGCCCTTTTAGACTGACGTTGAGTGCAGTGCTGTCTGCTGCAATGACACATCTAAAACCCCACTAAGAATAATGACAGCATATAGAATTCCTTTTTCTTTTACAAAACAGATTTTCATGGTACACATCAGGGTAATGTGCACCATCCTACAAGAAGATATTTACAGTTTTGTGACATTTCAACAGAAATTCCAGCTGTGCTAAATTAAATATTCAGGAGAAAAAAAATCAGAAGGAAATTTTAACATCTTCGCACTTGAATAGAAACTCACTCTTGTTGTCAAACGAAGGCAAAATTGTTAAAGTTGTAAGGAGACTCATTGGTTCTTCATGCTGAGTTCTTTATGTATGAGGCTAAAGAAGAGTCGGTGAGCTGAATTCATAAATTCCATTTATTTATACCAAAATACACCTGGTCCATTCTGACATGCTACCTGTAAGAGCTAACATCCAAAAATGGTGACAAGCAACAGTTGGTAATTTCTTTTGTTAGCCTCTGTCTAAGCTACGCCCTAAAGAGGGCGTTCCCTGGTGTGTCATTTCTTCTAAGCAGAGCTCTCATTTGCATTTTGTGTAGGTTTAGCTTAGCAACTAGCTAAAAAAGATGGAAGAAAAACACAGAATTTATTTATTCTCAACAGTTGACATGTTAAACTTCTTTTTAGTGTTTTAGCTTGATTAGTCTGATTGACAATGTTAGCAGTACTACTTGTCATCTATCTCTGTCTACGTTACCCGTAATAGACCCTTACCTCAATTGTGAGATTTGGAAACGTCTCCTAATCTTGCTTGTTTTCCTGACAGACAGAAGTGAACCCTTCATAAGGATTAAATATGATCGACATAGCTGTGGTACCGTCAGCTTTCTTTCACCTGCTGACGTCTCAGTGCTGGTTTGAAAGTAGTAACCTGAATGAACAGGCAACATGCCAACATTGAGAAAATTTAAAAAACTGCTTACTTTCTAGAGTAAGTTCATTTTTTAAGCATCTCTGATACTGAGAAGAGCTAACTCTGTCTTCCTCAGTGACTCATAGAATACAAGCAAAGAGGCTTTGTTAAAGATTCGTAATCCCTTTTTGTTTTTGGCATGATAGCCGCCTCAGGGAAACATACAGAAACTGAGTCTGAGTCCTTACTGAAGGGAGTTGGTATTTAAAATGATGTCCTTCATTTTGGTGATCATACTCTACATCCTTAAAAATCTCAAATGCTTGCATCTGAAATTAAGGCCTAAAAATCTCTTAAATTAGTTTTATAAAGAAGTTGGCATATATTATGTTAATCACAGGTTTTAAGTTTTGTCTTGACAGGACTATTTACTCTTCTGTTGTTGTTTTTTTTGTCTCTTGGGACTTTTTTTCCAGTCAAAACTTTGAGTTGCACTTTGACATCATCATCGTATTTTGGGACTTGAGACAGTTGAGGCTACCGCTAACTGGCTGCTAGCATACCCTGACTAGCTAACTAACCGTTGGCTAGTGACTCGAGGCTACTGGTAACTCACTGCTCACATGCCCTTGCTAGTTAGCTACCTAGCTTTTTTGGGTCTATCATAGGTAAATGGAAATTTATCACCAGTTGACTGGTCAAAGTTTGTACATTTCTGTACAAATAAGTCTTAAATCCCATTCATCATAATCTTAAAAAGTTTGAGTTGGTGTAACCTGCAGAAACCCTGCTCTAGCACTGATCTTTTGCGGCCTTCATTCAAGTCTTCTTAGCTGCCAAACTGCTCTGATTTGCAGCATTTTCATGTCCAGTAAATGAACTGCATTGTGCTTTTCTACATTTACAACCCCCTCAAAGTGCGCTGAAGTAATATCCACACATTATTTCTGCAGACCAGAGGGGGTGGGGTCACGGTGTCACCTAATTGCGAGACAACTCCTCTTCCTCGCAGACCCACGCCCACCCTCCTCATGAATAGAAAATTGTTTTGGTACATTCCTCGACAAATCCAGCTTTTTATGATTTCCAGTAGCGAAGCATAGCTGACATTTTCTGAGTGAACAAAGCAGCCCCTCTGTAACTGTACACTGTGCAACTATGACAAATGGTTGTTACAGAGTCTCTGTGAGTTTTTGGATTTGAAACTCAGTTGCTGTTCTGGTATTTAAGAGAGAGTTGCCTTTTATTCCAGAGTTAAAACTGAACAGATGGTTGTTAGAAAACAAAAATATGACTTGAGTTCATTTAATTCTGTAAATGATCCAGTTTCAAAGACTAATCCCACTGATCAGAATTTTGGAGCCAATATCCTATCATCACCCTTTGACCTGCTTGACGTAAATTTGCTAAATTTTTTATTTGTTTTTAGGAGATGTAATGCAAATATTCTTATTTTATTTCATTTTTTTAAATCTGTTTTTCTATTCTCTGTTCTGCCGTCCTGTTATCTGCTTAAAGTCTTGCTCTCTCTCACTTTCTCACAGCCTGAATAAACCACAGTCTCAACAAATTCAGTTTACTGTTAAATAGCTTCTTTCCTTCACCAAATCTGAAAATGGATAACTTGGAGTCTTCACTCAGTACTCGCATCCTCATTGTAGAGTGTTGCCATCATTGTGATCTGAAATAAGAAAGGATTTCTGAGTTCCTGAGCAGCTAAATTACAGATGAAGCTAAAAACATTTCTCGATTCACGTTACCATCCGATTTCCACATGCGTTTCCTCTTTCAAAATAGATGCTTCAAAAGTTTGTGTTCTTAGTCCTTTTTATAAATTTATGTTTGTATTTTAATATTTACATTTTGATGCTTTTTACTAGAGTAAATCACACAGCAGTACCCTTCTGCTGTAACGTGACATTGCTGATCTCTGGTGTTTTGCTGCAGCACTGAAGGAGAACAGCTCAGAGGTGGTGCAACCTTTTCTGATGGGCTGCGGCACCAAAGAGCCAAAGATCACCCAGTTGTGTCTGGCTGCCATTCAGAGACTCATGTCTCATGAGGTAGTGTCTGAGGTAAGGACAGAGAGCAAACACAAGGACTCAGGCAGCTGACGTCAACAACCAAATGTGCTTGTACATAAACAAATACCCTAAGGGGAAAAAAAAAGTAGAATTTGATGAACACAGAAAAGCCTCTTGTTGCTTCTCATTAGGTTTTGCTCTGATTCATGAGCATCTCATCATGTTTTAGTATTTAAGTAAACCAACCCAACTAGATAAACGATCAAGATTTTCCTTTTGGTTGCTATTTTAGGAATATACCAAAGTTTGATTTTAGGATTCACCTTCAGATGGTTGGCTTAGAAATTATCCCTATGAATCTAAAATATTTCTATCAACATTAATTATTGTATAACACTGTTATCTGTACCTTTCAGTTCAGTTAACTTTGATTTATTGGTCATGTAAATATAANAAAAGTAGAATTTGATGAACACAGAAAAGCCTCTTGTTGCTTCTCATTAGGTTTTGCTCTGATTCATGAGCATCTCATCATGTTTTAGTATTTAAGTAAACCAACCCAACTAGATAAACGATCAAGATTTTCCTTTTGGTTGCTATTTTAGGAATATACCAAAGTTTGATTTTAGGATTCACCTTCAGATGGTTGGCTTAGAAATTATCCCTATGAATCTAAAATATTTCTATCAACATTAATTATTGTATAACACTGTTATCTGTACCTTTCAGTTCAGTTAACTTTGATTTATTGGTCATGTAAATATAAATACATGAGTTAATTTTAAAAAAAAAACATTTTTTTTTGTAAATGTATGATGAATATGATCCTTCTAGACCAAAACCGCCTGGACTAATCCAAGTGTCCACGCATCCTTAAAAAGTCTTAAATTCATGTATCTAAAATGAAGGCCTTAAAATGTCTTAAATCCTTTAAAACGTAAGTTGGGATTTAATATCACAGGTCTTAAATTTAGTCTTGACAGAACTATTTAACCTTGTATATTCTATGTTTTATTTTTTTCTCACTGGACTTTTCTGTCAGGCAATATTTTGAGTTGCACTCGGATGTCTCCATTACATTATGGGACTTGAGACAGTTGAGGCTACCGTTAACTAGCTGCTAATATGCCCTTGCTAGCTAACCAGCTAGCTTTTTTGTGTCCATCATTGATAAGTGCAAATTTATTGATGAAGTTGTGGAGATAAAGGTCTTAAATTCCATTCATAATGGTTTTAAAAAGTCTTAAATATGAGTTGGTGAAACCTGCAGAAACCCTGATAATGTATGTTTTGACTTTTCAATTGTCTTTAAACGAATTCCCTAAGAAGCAACGTTTCAGCACAGCTGCAGTTAGAACAGGAATGGAGGACTTTGTGTTTTTTTTTTTTTATGGTTTTAAGGCTAGGAACTTAATTTATCTTTGACAATAAATACGTTAAGGATATTTTACTTTGAGGCTTGAGTTAGAGACAACACCTGCAACACTTGAATATAGCTTAATTATTAATAACTTCTAAAATTGATGCAGCTTCTCAATAGCGACATGTTTCATATCACGAAGCAGCTCGCTATTTCCTAATTTTCCAGTGATTTTCTTCCCCCCCCCCGTAGCCAAGGAAACCACTGGCTGAGAAAATGCATGAGCCTCGTTACATGGTGTGGGAGTGCGGGCACAGTTACAAAAACCAGAGGAAGTCATGTGGAGTAAGATGGGAGGGGGAAGGGGGATGACTTTAATAAGTTTTTAAATTAATTTGAAGTTCAGCATAGGCTTATCAGATGGGTGAAAATGGTCTGAATCTTTAAATAGCTGAGCTGCCGGTGTGCTGGTGCCCCGAAGCTTCACATCTGGCTTGTTAATTCACCATAAAAAGCTGCTATTAAAAGCTTCCTGAGGTCTACGTTCTGATGTGAGGCTGTGATTTCATTAGTCTGAAACAGTTCTTAACAAAAAAAAACCCCGCAGACAGTAGTTTCATCATTTATTTATTTATGATATGCAGGGCCTTCGAAAAGTATTTCTTTAGTTTTGTCTTTTTACACACTATAATATATATGCACACAATATAATTTCTTAAAGTTCAGACTTTAGAGTAATACAAAATAGTAAAAAACAAAGCATTGATGAACCTGCTGTTTTAATTCTTATTCCGTAAATTGACGTGTTAATTGTAATTTAAACAATTTTTTAATTTAAAATTAGTTAATCTGTTCATCTCATACCAAAACAACATCTACCAATGTCCCTTGTGAAGTTGCAGTTTTTTTCTTCACATTTTTCTTATAAATGTTTTGCCTACTTTTCAAATACTAGACTTATTTAGAAGATTCTGTGTTTTTATGAAAAATAACAGTGAGCAAACAAAACCTCCTTATACCAAACAGACATTTTGTTCTGTTTCTTCACTTTCTACGTTTCAGCGTTCAGGGCCTCATGGGACAAAGCCAAGCTACATCTCAAGGTGTCACTCAAGAGGTTTTAATCTTACTTTTGACATTTAGAGACAATGTGGCGGCAGTCTTAAGGGAAGAACTGGAGTCAGGTGAAATTTCTTAACAAAAAAAATGCTGTAATTGGGCAGCAGATGCTCTGAATGAGCTCTTAATGGCAACACCTAATAAGGCATCTGGTTGGTACAAGACTGAAGCAGCACTGCCATTGTCGTCAGATTGAGACATCCGCCTCCAGACAGCAAACATGTCTCATCCGGAGAGAAATGAGTATCAGAAAAGCAGGCTGTCACAGTTTGAATGACAAACCCCTGAGGAGAGTGAAGGGGGAACGAAAGGTCAGGCGAGCTGCAAAATGTAAAAGCGGGAAGTTTTCCACTGAAAATAAACACACAGCCATTGTAAGTAGGGATGCACCGATCCACCTGTCTCACTTCCGATACCGATATCTGAATTTTAGTATCGGCCGATACCGATCCGACAGAAACAGAGCTGAATTGATTTAAATCTTTTATATATAGACATAATTCTGCATCACAGGCCTGGTCAAACATGTAAAAACAACACAACTTTTAATTTGTTCAGTCAGTGCCACAACTAATGTGAAATAAATATTAAGGAAACAGAAACGGACAAAAACAAAAGGTTGACTACCTTGATCAAACATTTAAAATGAACATCAAACCTTTCAAATGGTGCATAAAGTGCTTTTAGGAATGCTAAATATAAAGTAAAATAGATAATTAAGCATGACATGAAATCAGAGAATTAGACAGAATAGATCTACCCTAATAGATTGGGCACATTGCAACGACTCCTGATCTAGAATCGTTTTCAATATCTGATTAAAAATCTGCCAAATTATCTGGAAGCTGATGTTTTCATAGTAGAGATGCTTCAGGTTCTTTGTTAGAAATATAAGTTTTCATTCCTCGCAGGACAAACAGAGAATCATTCAAAAGGAAAAAAAAACCCTGATTTTTCTTTGTTTCCCATTTGGGTTTTGAGGTCGATCGTTTAATTGGATCTCACAATATTTTATGTAGACTTTTAAAAAAACTGCGTGTCAAATAAAAGGACATGCAGTGTCACTTGGTGTCAGCATCAGCCGTAACACACGGCTAAATCTGGTGTCTGATGTTTGGTTGCTGGCGTCAGGAAGCAGCTGCTCTCACTATTGTGTGTCTGCTGAACGTGGCGGGTTCTGCATAAAGCGAGCGGTTCATGCGCGCCGATGAGCAGACATGTCTGCGCCAACGTTTGACGTTTGCTCTGGTTCTTTTTGTGCGTGTGCCAGGCGGCTGCAGGGAACATCATCAACATGTTGTGGCAGCTGATGGAGAACGGTTTGGAGGAGCTGAAGCTCTTGCAGACGGTGCTGGTCCTGCTGACCACCAACACGGTTGTTCACGACGAAGTCCTCTCAAAGGTAAAAGGTCAACACAATCATGACATAAGTGTCCTTCTTTTACTCTACCCTGATGCGAAGGTGGCGTACCTTAGCTTGAATTATTTCTGATGTGAATAATTTTCACTTTCATTCTCAACTTAGTCAAAACTATTTTGATGATTAATTTAATACATTTTAGCTTTTTGAGTTTTTGGTGTCTTGCCCCTTTAAGTAGCTACCAAAGATATCCATCTATCCATCCATGGACCTTACCACAGGGGCCGTGTTTCATTGGCTAATGCCCATTTCACGTCCCAGCGCAGCTACCACGTGCGTGACCGTCTCACAAACACAAGCTACAGTAGTAAACACATGCTAACACATGCTAATGTACATTGTGGACTAGCAGACCAGCAGAAAGTTTTTGCGTCAGGACTCGAAAAAGAATGGTTCTCCACTGTCAGTGGGGTATCTGTTCAGGCGATGTCAGGTATCCTGATCGTATTTGTGGAACTAAAATTCACAAGATTTCCAAAATCTGAAACGGGATGCCTTGCTTGGATCAAAGCTTGTGCACGACCGCATTTGCAGCTCAACCGTCGTAGGATCAATAAGATATATTGTAATAATTTTGAAGTTTGAAATATTGTAAGGTCTTAAGGAGGCCTATAATGTGTGAACAATGACCCCCGAGTCTGAAAAAAAGAAAGTCAATAATTAACACATCCATTATGAAAACCTTTTAGCTAAGTACAGCATAATGGCAGTACCGATACAACTTCTACACCTTGAAGCCTGTCTGTTACACAGTCTTCCGTTTGCTGAACAGATCAATATGCAACGTGTACCGTATCTGACACACATTAAAGATTTTATTTTACCTGAAAAGGCTTTTTACTAAACTGTGATCGTGTTAGCCACGCTAGCACCGAGTACAGTGTATCAGGCCTAGGCGCACTCAAACATTTGCCAACAACAGAAATCACTTATTTCAAAAGTAACCCTCAAAACCATGAATGCCCGACTTACCCAGCCTTGCAAGAACAATAGGCATCAGTGATCTTGTCCACAGCTATATTTATGCTGAGGGTGTGAGGATCTGCTGTTTTCCTCATCAACTGGTAGCATTTCGCTGTGACGCGCACAATGTTGGAGGCATCGCAAGGCTCAAACATCTTGATGTCGTCCAAAAAAGATGACATGAACTTGTTGGTTTCCCTGTCCATTGTCGTGGCTGATATTTTGTGAAAATCCGGCAGAAATGCTACACTAATCGACTCAGAAATACTTTGTAGAGAGTTAGTCGAAATGAAAGATGCTATGTTTACATAGAAACTAAGCTCCGCGAGGCTTTGTTTGTGAGACATGCAGCCACGTGGGATTTTAGGGGGCGTTTCTGGGCGGAGCTTGGTAAGGTCCATTGTCCATCTTTTCTTTTATGTAGCCATCTGTCCATCCATTCATCCGTCTTTTTCGTCCATCTTTTTGATCGTCCATCATTCCATCCATTTTATCTTTTGTCCACCTATCCATCCATGTTTTCTTTCATCCATCTGTCAGTTCATCCCTCATTTTCTGTAGTCTGTCCATCCATTGTTCTGTCCATCTTTCTTTTATCCTGCTTTCTGATCTTACAGTTACTGAAGCAGTTTTATCTATTTTACTTTTTAAGTTTATCAAAATTTCTAGGAATTTCTACTGAAACTCCTCCTCCAGAACTTACACCCTAACACACACACACACACACACACACACACACACACACACACACACACACACACACGATTATTTCTCTTCGTCACCATTCAGAATAAGCCAAACAACAGTCAGTAAAACAGCAAAGAGAAGCAGCACGTTGGGGTTATCAAGTCTTTAACAACCTATAGACGTGTCAACCAGCTGTTTGGTGTGAACCCAGGTAACTCAAACGTTTCTCAATTCGATACACATTGCCACAACCCTAATCCCACAAATGCTGCTTGGACTTTTCCTGGAAGTGCTAAAGTGGTGCAGCTCTGATGCATTGATGTACATATTCCACGTCTCTGAAGAGTCTCCTGTGTCGTTTTCAGGCCATCGTGTTGTGCTTCCGTCTCCACTTCACCAAGGACAACATCACCAACAACACAGCGGCCGCCACCGTCAGACAAGTCGTCACCGTCGTCTTTGAGAGGATGGTCGCTGAAGACGAGCGATTCAAAGGTCTGCATGATAAAAAAAAACAATGAGCCGGAACAAAGATACAGTTTCAGATTTGCTGCTGTTGTTGCTTTAAAGAGATGTAGATCTGAATTTTAACAGTTTGTTTTTCCTGCTTGGATCTAAAAGCTGTGGTGGCTTAAATGTTGTAACAATGTTCTGTATCTGGACTAAAGGCATTGCGGAGCAGCCTCCTCCCGTCCAGGGAAACACCAACCGGCGCTCTGTCAGCACCCTGAGGCCCAGCGCCAAGGACGCATACATGCTGTTTCAGGTTAGTCCACCAGGAGGCAGCAGTCCTCCACCCACCTCTCCATCATGAGTGTTTGAGATTATCTGTAATCTAAAGAAAGAAGTCAAAATGTCTAATTTTATCATCATAATTATGTGGATCTTAAAGCTGTTACTCTTGTCAGAATTTTCTCAATGGCTCCTTGTTTTCTTACGCTTTGCCTGGTGTTGATTACCCACAATGCCTCTCTGTGTGCGAGGGTCTCTGTTCTCCCACCAGAGCTAAGTCAGTGCACTGTTTCTGCAAGTTGGATACAACTCTCTATTGTACCAGATGCTTCTGCCCGCAGGACCTGTGCCAGTTGGTGAACGCTGACGCCCCCTACTGGCTGGTGGGAATGACAGAAATGACCCGAACGTTTGGCCTGGAGCTGCTGGAGTCGGTTCTGAACGATTTCCCTGCTGTTTTCTTACAGGTACGCCCTCTCTCTTATTGAGGTAAATAAAGATGTTATTTCTGTGTCTCTATATTAATTTTGCTTTGTCTCCCAAAGCACCAGGAGTTCAGCTTCCTGCTGAAAGAGAGGGTGTGCCCTCTTGTCATCAAGCTCTTCTCGCCCAACATAAAGTTCCGGCAGGGCGCTGGCGCCGCCGCTCCACCGGCACCCGTGGAGAAACCCTACTTTCCCATTTGCATGAGGCTGCTGCGAGTGGTTTCAGTCCTCATTAAACACTTCTACAGCTTACTGGTAAGGACTCAGTTTACCAAACCTGATCCCAGATGGATTGTTTCTGTGCATATTTCACTCATGTCTTTGAGTTTTGATACAAAGTACATTAGCTATTTCAAAAAAGCTGGAATTTGGACCTGTTAATTTAAAAGTAGTAAATGCGATCAGCATCGTTTATTCCTTCAGTTTCTGTGTTATACATCTGTCCACCTTGATAAGGAACAGAAGCCTAAACTGAATACAACAATGGAGGATGAATGAATGGTTGCGCACAGTGAATACTGGTGATCTTAGATGAACTGATGTGTTTTAATTCCTCTAAAACCAGTGATTATGTGTGAAATGTTCCTGTTTGCTTGTGTCTGTTTCACAGGTGACTGAATGTGAGATCTTCCTGTCTCTGCTGGTGAAGTTTCTTGACGGGGAAAAGCCTCAGTGGCTCCGAGCCGTCGCTGTAGAATCAGTCCATAGGCTGTGTGTGCAGCCCCATTTACTATGGTAAACACGCGTTTATCTATACGCATTCACTCATTTCATTTAAATTGATCCTGTTCCTCGTCTTTCTGACCTGAGGATCAGTGGCGATCAGTGGGGAGTCCAAAAGGTGCCGTGGCCCCATCTTGAAAAATGTCCAGATCATAGAAAGACATACAGAGTCATTTTCTTCAATCAAAACATTAATGTAAAACCCAATAAATGAATAAATAAATGTATGAATTTGTATTAATATACATATATGAAAAATATATATATTATTTATTTTTACTGGCCTGGTCTGGACACCCTTATTGAAATTCTCTGGGGGCGCCATTGTACTGAGACGTTTGCCATTCTTTTTTTTTTCTTTCTTGTTTTCATTTCCTCGAGTGTTCACATTTTGTTGATCCCTTGTTTTGTGTGTGTTTCTAACAAAGTGTTCCCCCTCTCCAGCTCTTTCTGTCAGTCTTACGACATGAAGCAGCACTCCACCAAGGTGTTCAGAGATATCGTTAACGCTCTGGGATCCTTCATTCAGTCCCTTTTTATTGTCCCAAACGCTGGCAACGCTGCTGCTGTCAGTGCGCCTGCTGGTTAGTTACCTTCATGGTTAAGTTGGTGCTGAATATTAAAGAAAAAAAAAAACGTGTTAAAAGGCCTTTGAAATTTGATCTTATAAAATAAATGTAGGTGCATTTTAAATGTAAAATCTGTTAGAAATTGTCTATTTGAAACAGTGAAACGCTTTAAATAAAACTGCTTTTGTAGGAAGTACACATGTTTTTTTTAATGTTTTTCTATTTTCGTCACTCTTCCTCTCTAGGTGGGTCAGGGTCAGGGGTCCAGGGCTCGGCTCAGGGTGTTCCGGGCACAGGAGGGGGCGGCGGCACCTTGACAACACAGGCTGCGTTCGAATACCGCGGCACCTGGATCCCCCTCATGACTGTTAGCATCCAGGGCAGCGCCAAGGCCACTTAGTAAGGGTTTCCTTTCATGTTTATCACACTTTTGAAACTGACAACATATGTTCTGTACACACAGAACATGGCTGTAGTGAAACTCCACTAGTAGTGCAGCTGATAATTGAATATTTCAGCAGAATCTTCCACATGCGGATACAAGAACCTAACTAGCTGCAGATGTTCCCAGCAGCTTGCTGGTTTGAAAAAACAAATGTTAGCCACCGAAAAATTCATAATGGCTGCCATGGTCATCAAGGAAAATTTATTGTCTCACTAAAACTGGCGACATTTATCACAGTTGAAGACTTTTTGTGTCAAATCATACATAATTGTACCCGTAGAAATCACATTTATAGATGCTTTTCTGTTTTTCATAATAGTCACCATGAATGTCATGAAAAATTAATTTTTGCTCTAAAATTACTGTTTGCATTTTGAACCATAGAAGTAATATATTTTTCCTTGATATCCTATTTCTCTGTTTCGTGTGGACATTTTTCAAAATGGTTGTACTGGAGAATATATGTTTGCACTAAAATCAGCAGCAGTTGTTACCAGTTGTGGTCACGGCTAACCAAACAGTTTGGTTCGCCAAATGGGTAACATTTTATGGCAATAAATGGTTTAAAAGCCTTGTAAATGGCAGCCATCTTGAAAAATTGCCATCGTCTTACAATCTAAGTAGCTAATGGTAAATATTAAAACCATCTGACCTGAGGGGTGACTATACAAATTTTTATGCTTGTATCCAGACTTGATTTTTCTCCAGTATTATTCTGCACTAAACTGTTATAATCACTAATTAACCATAATAGATCAACAGATTTGCAATAATCAAATCAAACCCGTATCTGCTTTATGCTGGAGTGAAGCTGAATGTTTTCGCATCTGATTCGGTCTCGACCTTCTCCCCCACCCAGCTTGGAGATGCTGGACAAGGTGGAGCCTCCGTCCATCCCAGAGGGCTACGCCATGTCGGTGGCCTTCAGCGCCCTGCTGGACCTGGTGAGGGGCATCACCTCCATGATCGAAAGAGAGCTGACCACGGAGGAGGAGGCAGCTGCAGAGTTCAGGGAGACTCACCCTGAGCAGGAATGGAAACCAGAGCCAGGTGGGAAGTAAAGCTTCCTCTGATATTTGTGTTAAATGTGACGACTGCATGTGGACAGGTAGAGTTTTGGCTAAAAGATTTCAACAAAAGGTTCTGTAACCTTAGATTGTCAGTAATATGCTTGTAAGAGTGACATATGAAATAGAAATACAGACATCTCTTAATTTCCCAAAGCAATTTAAAATCCAGTTAGCATCTCGTTTTTCTTTTCAGGGGCCCACTTGGTTTGGGAGGAGATGGTCAACGCCAGCTGGTGTGGTCTCCTGGCTGCCCTGTCTCTGCTGCTCGATGCAAGGTAAGAAAAAAAATATTAGTAGTTATTCAAACAGAAAATCATCCTTATCAAGCTATACTTACATAGTTTGATAAGTATAGCTTGATAATACTTATCTGTCAAATAATTATGTCAGACCTTCACCAAAAAATGAAATAAAATGACCTGAAGTTAGTAGTTGTGACACAAAATGTGTAAAAGTTAGCATTAGTTTAGAATTACCGTATTTTCTGGACTATAAGTCAATTTTTTTCTCATAGTTGCGTAGTCCAGAGTGACTTATACATGTCTTTTTCCTCTGCATGATGTGTTTTTTGGGATTTTTTTGGACTTGTGAGACGTAGTTGGGCTTTTATGTGCTAAACGATAACCACGTAAATGTTTATGCTTCCAGCACCGACGAGGCGGCGACGGAGAACATCCTGAAGGCGGAGATGACCATGGCGTCGCTGTGCGGCCGCCTGGGCCTGGTGACGCCTCGCGACGCCTTCATCACAGCCATCTGCAAGGCCTCTCTGCCGCCCCACTACGCTCTCACCGTCCTGAGCAGCAACACCTCCAACCTCTCCAGCAAAGGTTCCCACACACAGTTTTTACCCACACAAAGAGACAATCTCAAGCCGACTACTGTTTGTTCACAACAAATCCACTGAATTAAGTTTGGATTTTCAGTGGATCTAAGCTTTCCAAAGAAACATTGGAGTCTTGTTTTGGAAAGTTTTCCTTAAAGCCTGTTTGCGCGTTTTGCAGAGCATCGCTGAAGTCTTA